>NC_142806.1:68653516-68788516 GCF_049724085.1 Artemia sp. Qi Xiang Cuo | reverse complement strand
TTCTGGGCCGGGGGGCCCTTGGGGGGCGGGGGGTGGGCGTTGGGGGGCACTGGGAGGCCGTGGGGGGCCCAGGGTGGGCGTTTGGGGGTCCGGGGGGACTGTGGGGGTCCTGGAGGACCGTTGGGGACCGGTGGAGGGCCTTTGGGACCCCGTTGGTCCTTTGGGAGCTCGATGGGCCTTTGGGGGGCCCGGGGATGGCCTTTGGGGGTCTGGGTGGTCCTTTGGGGGCGCCGGTGGCCCTTTGGGAGCTTGGGGGGCCTTTGAGGACCGGGGGCTTCCTTCGGGGTTGGGGTAGGAGGATTGGAACCCTTTGGGGTTGGGTTAGAGGACCTCACAACACTGTTCAAATGAAACTTGTGTATTATAACGACCACAGAGTTTCACCATTAAATTCTCTTCTAAAATCTCTTCAAAAATCATCTTTTAAAATGTCTCTAACTGTTTCGTCGAAATAATTCCATAACCTGTCTAAAACAGTTTCGCCCAAATAATCCCTAAACATAATTCAACGTATTCCTTTTGTTTTTGGCGTCTCTGCGCTAATGCATTTCAAATTAATAAGAAACCTGATTCCCGCGCTAAAACAATTCATCACTATGTTTCTTGGAGAATTGTTTCCATGGTCCTTGGCTATTAATATCCTTTGGAGTTCGACCAAAAGATTTGTTTCCGAGGCAAAGACATTAATGACTTGGATCTATTCCTGGAGAATCGTTTCTATGCGAAAATTTTTAAAGTCTGACAGATGATGTTATTGGTTGATTGATCTGTCAAGAAAGCGGAATTAATTTGTTGTTTCTAAGGGGAATTATTGATTCACGATAGGTGAATTGAGGTCGACAGCACAGGCGTTCCAAATTCCGGGAAACTCATAACATTTGGCTTGAACAACAATAACAAATACTATTTCTGGACACCATGACATTCACCTCGAGCGTACCCAAAACAACAACAACAACAAATAAATTGACCTTGACATTCGCTGAGAGCGTGCACTTAAAACAACAACAACATCGACCTTGACATTCGCTGAGAGCGTGCACTTACAACAACAACAACATCTACCTTGGAAATTTAGGTCATTGACCCCATTAACCACGTGTTCTCCCTAATGACTCTATGCCCATATATGGTGTGGGGTCACGACTGGTACCCCCATCTCTACTCACAGCCCACCAGGGCCCAGGGGTAGGACTTGTAAGTTATGGCCTGGTGCTTAACTTAGGCGTTGTAAGTTATGCCCTGGGGCATAACTTATTAAAGGGGTTTTATAACTTATGGGAAAGGGTTTTGTATGGGAAGAACACATAGGAAATCTATTATAATTATCCAATTATAAGGTTAAAATACATACTCTGTGATGGATGCAAAATTGTTTTGGCACACAAATTTCTATTAAGGTCAATTCCAAACAGTCGGGATCCCTTTGTGTCAGCAAGTAAAATGGTCAAAACCCCCTTATTGGACTTATTTTTTTCAATCCATTCATTGTTGTCAATCGCTGTCCACAAGCTTTACAAGCCGTATATTGTTCATACATAAAGTTTTTCTTAAAGAGGTAATCGTATAGACTTTGAAAAAAAGCCTCATTCGATTTAAATTGAAAGTTCTAGACCCGTTTTTTAAAGTCTAGAATAATCGGAGAGTAAGCACCCCCATGCCATAAAAACTTGAAACTTTTTTCAATCAAAAACGAACAGAAATTAATTAAAAAAAACTTTCCAAAAAATAAGTTTTTCAAAGAAAAGTAACGGCCATTTTAAAATTAAGCTCTGCATATACAAATATCTGTTAAAATTAAAGGACAAAACGACTAGAAGTTACTATTAAAGAAAAAATAAAACCGATAACGAAGGAAAGTGAAAAAAACAAGCATAGCAAAAAACATACAGTAATCACTAATATAAACGAACAAATAGATTTTAAAGTGTTTAATACTTTGATTGACTATGAAAATCAAGCTTAAAACGAAAACAAATATTTTGCTATTGAAGTATAAATGAAACTTGAAGAGAATAGAAATTAAATAAACAATCAATGCAAACAAACATACAATATATATTAATGTAAATGAATAAATAAATCTTAAAACGAGTGAAACTTAAATTGAATATGCAAATCAAGTTTGAATCGAATAAAAATAACTACAAACAAGAGTTTGGGTATCGTTTCACTGCAGAAGCCTAAAACCTACTGCGTACTTGGCGCTTTACTGGAAACGAATTATATTACAAATGTTTTCTTTTGTACTTAATATTGAAAATAAATATTAAAATTACAGTAAAATTTTGAACTGATGGGCTTTTAGCAATTAATATCATTATGCATCAAATATTCAGTTTAATTTATTAGTTCTTTTCAAGATTGGTCAAGACAAATATAGTTTCACTATAAGCAAAATTTGGATACTGCCCCCTTCTTTAACTGTAAAAACCTAAAGACTCTGCGTCATTGGTGTTTCACTGAAAACGAATTACTCGTATATTAAAAATTTATTCTTTTCCAGTTCTTACAGCATTGAAAATGAAAATAAAAACTACATTGAAAAAAAATCTTGAACTGATGAATCTTTCAACAATTAATATCATTATATATTTAATATTCAATTTGATTTTGTTTACATTTTCCAAGACTTTTCAAGACTCATATAGTTTTGCCATTTTTTTTAACTCTGCCATTTTTTGTAACTAATTGTGTTAGTTTGTTATGAAAACATTCTATGGCTTCTAGGCATTTCTATTTGAGCGGAAACTGCACCTCAAACTTTGTGGAACATGCATTTTCTTGCGTAAAACACCAAAATATAATAAAATGTCAAGTTTCGGAGTGTTCCACCACCGTGCCATTGGTATTTTTGAATTCGCATGGTCAGTTTAGGGGGTGGAGGGTAGGCTAATTCTCGTAGCAGCCCCATTCTGTCGTGGTATGGTTCACATTTTCAACACCTGGCGTCCGGACTATCATATAATCTACATCTGTGTAGGATGACAGAAAGATATATGTTTGGGCCATGCGAGCTTTGTCTGTTTTTTATATGTTTAGATGTTGTTTGATGCGTTTTCTTTATTTTTTGGTAAGTCTTTGACGTGTCAATAATGGCTAACTGAAGAACGTTCACTTGTGTATTTTTTTACTAAAACACTTGTATTTCGAGGTTTATTAGCCATCTCCCGACAGATTATGTGTCTTTTTCCACCTGACCAGTTGCGTAACTTTTTGTACCCGAGCAGCTTAAGATAAAGATGATGTAAAACTACCTTTCAGGTGGATAATTCATGAGTCGCGTGATCCAGCAAATGGGCTTCAGTTTATTCAATCTGAATTAGAAAAAGCAGAAGCAGCTGGAGAGAAAGTTTACATTATCTCACATATTGTGCCTGGAAGGGGTGATTGTTGGCAAATCTACACAAGGGAACTTAACAAAGTGGTGAATCGGTAGGATAAATAATTTATATATTTGCATTAAATTTTACTGTATCTTTGACGTATGAAAAATATTTGATGTATTATTTTTTTTTTAACGTGTGGCGCTTGTTTATGTCAGTCATATCACTTTGCCACTTTCCTCAAGGCCACTTGAAAAGGATGAGCCTGCATGAAATATATTCTCATATAGCACTGAAGACGGCTTAGCAAAGGTCTTTGCCAAATATCTGCTATGTTTTGTTTCTGACCACAAAATCGACAAAAAAAACAAAACAACAAACAACAAAAAGCAAACAAACAAAAACAGGAATAAAAAGGAAAACATCCTTAAGTGGCCTGCAGAAAACAAAAGAATAATCCATGAAGTTCTCAATAGTCTCCAATCGTCCTTGAAATGAATAAATTTTACAACATGACCTAGATACCCTAGTAAATTCAAGAAAGCTTAGTTTTCAAGAAACGCTAGTTTTTCAGAGTTTTAAAATACCTGAAAATATTACGTGCCATTTTGCTTGAGACAATTTTCGAAAATCTCTAGTATAAATCGCAAGATACTACTTCTCGTTCGTTTTAAGTTTAAATTTCGCTCTTTACTTTCATCAGAATTTTTTTTACTTTTTTTTGTAATTTTCTTTGTAATTTTTAGGTTTTAAAGATATATTCAGTAAACCTTATAAAAATATTTGTTTTCCTACTTAGGCAAAAAACAAATAAAGAAGCTAACAGTAGCTGTTGCTAAAATGGGGCATTAAATGTAGGCATAACTCCTTAGCTCTCTTTAACTCAGCCTTTAAAAGATCCAGGATTTTTCACAAAATGAGTCCATGGGGTGTTTATCCTTGGCATTTTTGAAAAAAATCAATTATCTATCAAATTTCAAAATAATTTAAGATTTATAGTTAATATATTTGTGTTTTCATTATTTTTACTTCTTTAACTTTAACGATTTAGGAGACTAGAAAAAATCGTCACTAGAAAAAAAAATACAAAGTTCAAAAATGTATTCGATCCAAGGTTCAAGCCTATGTCAAAACGGTCACAGGGCATAGATGTTAGCATTAAACTAAAGCATCTTGTTTATAGGAACGTCCTTTATACAATTTGCTTTCTCAAGGCATACGTTTGTTACACGCTAGACGTTTGAGACAAAAGTAGTATGTTACCTTATACTTCTACGACTTTATGTTCCTTCCCATGATATTCTACGACTTTATGTTCCTTCCCATGATATTCTACGACTTTATGTTCCTTCCCATGCTATTCTACGACTTTATGTTCCTTCCCATGATATTCTACGACTTTATGTTCCTTCACATGCTATTCTATGACTTTATGTTCCTTTCTGTGTTATTTTGGACCTTGTATACACCTTCTCAAAGAGAGTGAATATCCTCTCACATAGCATTATACTTCTACGAATTTATGTTCCTTTTTGTCTTATTCTGGACCTTGTATACACCTTTTCAAAAAGAGTGAGTATCCTCTCACATGGCATTATACTTCTACGACTTTATGTTCCTTCCTGTGTTACCTTATACTTCTACGACGCCCCCGTACCAAACAGGTTTTTCTGGTAGAACCTTATACTTCTACGACGCCCCCGTACCAAACAGGTTTTTCTGGTAGAACCTTATACTTCTACGACGCCCCCGTACCAAACAGGTTTTTCTGGTAGTCCTATTCTACAGGTCCCCGGCGCCCCAAAGACTCCTGAGCCTCCATTATAATACTTTTTAAGGCTTTATTATATCTTTTCAGAATAAATTATTATTTTAGGGAATTATTTCGGTGAAACAGTTAGAGACATTTTGAAAGATGATTTTAGAGGAGGATTTGAGGGTGAAACTCTGTGGTCGTTATAATACACAAGTTCCATTTGAACGGTGTTGTGAGGTCCCTTACCACAACCCCAAAGGGCTCTGATCCCCCCACCCCAACCCCGAAGAAAGCCCCCGGACATCAAAGGTTCTCTGGACCCCCAAAGGACCCCCGGCACCCCGATGCCTCTGAGTCCCCAATTATAATACTTTTTAAGGTTTTATTATATCTTTTCAGAACAAATTATTATTTTAGGGAATTATTTCGGTGAAACAGTTAGAGACATTTTAAGAGATGATTTTAGAAGAGGACTTGAGGGTGAAACTCTGTGGTCGTTATAATACACAAGTTCCATTTGAACAGTGTTGTGAGGTCCCCTTCCCACAACCCCAAGGGGCTCTGATACCCCACCCCAACCCCGAAGGAACTGCTATTTGCTTGCATGTATAGGAAATCCCATGTTATTTTCTTTCATGTTTAGGAATTCCCATGTTATTTGCTTGCATGTATAGGAATTTCCATGTTTTGTGCGCGGATGGAGTTCAATTTCTACTTTATGGTCGTGTGTGTTTATGAATTGGAAGGGTAATGGAGTGCGAAGATAGTAATTTTCTACTCATGGCCTTGTATTTATAGTAATTACAATGTACTTTTAATGAAAGTCTCGTAAAACCCATATACTATGATTGAAGGTATATTAGTTCCCATGTTATTTGCTTGTGTGTATAGGAATTCCCATGTTATTTGCTTGCGTGTATAGGAATTCCCTTGTTATTTGCTTGCGAGTATAGGAATTCCCATGTTATTTGCTTGCTTGTATAGGAATTCCCATGTTATTTGCTTGCTTGTATAGGAAGTCCCATGTTATTTGCTTTCTTGTATAGGAATTCCCATGTTATTTGCTTGCGTGTATAGGAATGCCCATGTTATTTGCTTGCGTGTATAGGAATTCCCAATGCTATTCAAGGACCTTATGTTCCTTCCTATGCTATTATAAGGGCTTTTCCGTGTGGTTTTTCTTTACTTGGTACCCATTAAAAACAAAATTTTTGTGTTAAATAAGTAGTTCTTATATCTTTTAAAAGAGCTTTACGGGGTTTGAGAGACTCGATTGACTGATTCCGTGTGGTTTTTCTTTACTTGGTGCCCATTAAAAACACAATTTTTGTGTTAAATAAGTAGTTCTTGTAGTTTTTAAAAGAGCTTTACGGGGTTTGAGACATTCTGTTGCCTGATTCCGTTTGGTTTTTCTTTACTTAGTGCTCATTAAAAACGAAATTTTTGTGTTAAATAAGTAGTTCTTGTATCTTTTAAAAGAGCTTTACGGGGTTTGTGAGACTCGTTTGTCTGATACCGTGTGGTTTTTCTTTACTTTGTGCCCATTATAAACGAAATTTTTGTGTTAAATAAGTAGTTTTTTGTATCCTTTAAAAGAGCTTTAAGGGGTTTGAGAGACTCAGTTGCCTTATTCCGTGTGGTTTTTCTTTACTTAGTGCTCATTAAAAACGAAGTTTTTGTGTTAAATAAGTAGTTTTTGTATCTTTTAAAATATCTTTAAGGGGTTTGAGAGACTCAGTTGCTTGATTCCGTGTGGTTTTTCTTTACTTGGTGCCCATCAAAAAAACAATTTTTTGTTAAATAATTAGTTATTGCATCTTTTAAAAGAGCCTTACGGGGTTCGAGACACTCTGTTGGCTGGGTCTGTTTTGGTTTTAATGACTGTTTGTTAATTAATAATGAAATCTTTGTGTCAAATTATTTGTTTGTGGATATGTTAAAAGAGCACTACGGGGCTTGATAGACACGTTTGCCTGATCACTTGTGGTTTTTCTTTACTATTTGCAACGAAGCATCGAAATGTTAGTTGTATATAATTAGTTTTTTGTATCATTTAAAATATATTTAATGGGTCTGAGAGACTAAGTTGACTGATTCTGTGTGGTTTTTCTTTACCTAGTGCTCATTAAAAACGAAGTTTTTGTGTTAAATAAGTAGTTTTTTTTATCTTTTAAAAGAGCTTTATAGGGTTTAATAGAATCAGTTGCTTGATTCCGTGTGGTTTTTTCTTTACTTAGTGCTCATTAAAAAGGAAGTTTTTGTGTTATTATTTGATAAGTTAACTTTAGTATTTTATGGTTTTACGTGCCTGAAATCATGAATTAGAATATTTAATTACCTGTTTAGGGTTTTCAGACCTAGGTTTTTTAGATTTTCGTGTGTGTTTGACTCCTGGGGTTTATTATTTGAGAAGTTAACTTTAGTATTTTGTGGTTTTACGTGCCTGAAATCATGAATTAGAATAGTTAATTAGCAGTTTAGGGTTTTCAGACCTAGGTTTTTTAGATTTTCGTGTTTGTTTGTTTCCTGGAGTTTATTATTTGAGAAGTTAACTTTAGTATTTCATGGTTCTTTCTTGAATTCACCTGCTGGATAAACAAAAAGACATTTCGTTCAAGAAATTATTACAAAATTCTAAGTAAGTAACAAACTCTTTCTTGAAGTTACCTCTTGGATACACAATGCAGAAATTTCATTTAAGAAATTATGAAAAAAATTGTAAGCAAGTAACAAACTCTTTCCTGAAGTCACCTCCTGGATACACAATGCAGAAACTTCATTTAAAAAAACTATGAAAAAAATTGTATGTAAGTAAGTAACAAATTCTTTCTTGAAGTCACTTCTTGGATACACAATACAGAAATTTCATTAAAGAAACTATGAAAAAATTGTAATTAAGTAGCAAATTCTTTCTTGAATTCACCTGTTGGATAAACAAAAAGACATTTCGTTCAAGAAATTATGACAAAATTCTAAGTAAGCAACAAACTCTTTATTGTTTTCACGACTTAGATACACGATGTAGAAATGTAATTCATGAAATTATGAAAAAATTCTCAGTAAGTAACAATTTCTTTCTTGAAGTCAACTCTTGGATACACAATACGGAAATTTCATTCAAGAAATTATGAAAATATTTGTAAGTAAGTAATAAACTCTTTATTGATTTCACCTCTTGGATATACAATACAGATACTTCATTCAATAAATTATGAAAAAATCGCGAGTAAGTAACAAACTCTTTATTGTTTTCACCTCTTGGATATACAATGCGGATATTTCATTCAATAAATTATGAAAAAATTGTAAGCAAGTAACAAACTCTTTCCTGAAGTCACATCTTGGATACAAAATGCAGAAACTTCATTTAAGAAACTATGACAAAATTGTAAATAGGTAAGTAACAAATTCTTTCTTGAAGTCACCTCTTGTATACACAATGCAGAAATTTCATTAAGGAAATTATGAAAAAATTGTAAGTAAGTAGCAAATTCCTTCTTGAATTCACCTGATGGATAAACAAAAAGACATTTCGTTCAAGAAATTATGACAAAATTCTAAGTAAGTAACAAACTCTTTATTGAAGTTACCTCTTGGATACACAATGCAGAAATTTCATTTAAGAAATTATCAAAAATTGTAATTAAGTAGCAAATTCTTTCTTGAATTCACCTCTTGGGTAAATAAAAAAGACATCTCATTCAAGAAATTACGACAAAATTCTAAGTAAGTAACAAACTCTTTCTTGAAGTTACCTCATGGATACACAATGCAGAAATTTCATTTAAGAAATTATGAAAAAAAATTGTAAGCAAGTAACAAACTCTTTCATGACGTCATCTCGTGGATACACAATGCAGAAATTTTATAAAAGAAATTATGAAAAAATTGTAAGTAAGTAGCAAATTCTTTCTTGAATTCACCTGCTGGATAAACAAAAAAACATTTCGTTCAATTTCATTCAAGAAATTATGACAAAATTCTAAGTAAGCAACAAACTCTTTCTTGAAGTTACCTCATGGATACACAATGCAGAAATTTCATTTAAGAAATTATCAAAAAATTTTAAGTAAGTAGCTAATTCTTTCTTGAATTCGCCACCTGGGTAAATAAAAAAGACATTTCATTCAAGAAATTACGACAAAATTCTAAGTAAGTGACAAACTCGTTCTTGAAGTTACCTCATGGATACACAATGCAGAAATTTCATTTAAGAAATTATCAAAAAATTGTAAGTAAGTAGCTAATTCTTTCTTGAATTCACCACCTGGGTAAATAAAAAAGACATTTCATTCAAGAAATTACGACAAAATTCTAAGTAAGTAACACACTGTTTCTTGAATTCAATTCATTTAGACATAAGTCATAAGGTTCATTTAAGAAATTATGAAAAAAAATTGAAAGCAAGTAACACACACTTTCGTGAAGTCAACTCATGGAGACATAATACAGAAACTTCATTATGTGAAATATGGAAAAATTGTCAGGAAGCAGCAACTTATTTCTTGAATTCGCCTGCTGGATAAACAGAAAGACATTTCGTTCAAGAAATTATGAGAAAATTCCATGTAAGTAACAAACTCATTATTGTTTTCATGACTTAGATACACGATATAGAAATTTAATTCAAGAAATTATGAAAAAATTCTCAGTAAGTAACAATTTCTTTCTTGAAGTCAACTCTTGGATACACAATACGGAAATTTCATTAAATAAATTATTAAAAAAATTGTAAGCAAGTAACGAACTCTTTCCTGAAGTCACCACTTGGATAAACAATGCAGAAAATTCATTTAAGAAATAATCAAAAATTGTAAATAAGTAGCAAATTCTTTCTTGAATTCGCCTCTTGGATAAACAAAAAAAAGTCATTTCATTCAATAAATTATAACGAAATTCTAAATCAGTAACAAATCCTTTCTTGAAGTTACCTCATGGATACACAACGCAGAAATTTCATTTAAGAAATTATCAAAAATTGTAAGTAAGTAGCAAATTCTTTCTTGAATTCGCCTCTTAGATAAACAAAAAAAGTCATTTCGTTCAAGAAATTATGACAAAATTCCAAGTAAGTAACAAAATCATTATTGTTTTCACGACTTAGATACACGATGTAGAAATTTAATTCAAGAAATTATGAAAAAATTCTCAGTAAGTAACAATTTCTTTCTTGAAGTCAACTCTTGGATACACAATACGGAAATTTCATACAATAAATTATGAAAAAATTGTAAGCAAGTAACAAACTCTTTCCTGAAGTCACCTCTTGGATACACAATGCAGAAACTTCATTTAAGAAATTATCAAAAATTGTAAGTAAGTAGCAAATTCTTTCTTGAATTTGCCTCTTGGATAAACAAAAAAAAGTCATTTCATTCAAGAAATTATGAAAAAATTCTAAATAAGTAACAAATCTTTTCTTGAAGTTACCTCATGGATACACAACGCAGAAATTTCATTTAAGAAATTATCAAAAATTGTAAGTAAGTAGCAAATTCTGTCTTGAATTTGCTTACCGGATAAATAAAATAGACATTTCATTCAAGAAATTATGACAAAATTCTAAGTAAGTAACAAACTGTTTCCTGAATCCTCCTCCTGAATGCACAATACAGATATTTCATTTAAGAAATTACGAAAAAATTGTAAGCAGGTAACAAACTCTTTCTTGAATACACCTCGTGGATACACAATGCAGAAATTTCATTAAAGAAGTTATGAGAAAATTGTAAGTAATTATAAAATTTTTTTTTGAATTCACCTGCTGAATAAACAAAAAGACGGTTTGTTCAAGAAATTATGAGAAAATTCCAAGTAAGTAACAAACTCTTTATTGATTTCACGACTTAGATATACGATGTATAAATTTAATTAAAGAAATTATAAAAAAAGAAAGTAAGTAACAAACTCTTTATTGATTTCACCTCTTGGATACAAAAAGACATTTCATTCAAGAAATTATGACAAAATTCTAAGTAAGTAACGAACTCATTCTTGAATTCGCCGTTTACATGCACAATACAGAAATTTCATTCTATGGGACCTCTACACGTGATTAAACACGTTTTGAAACTACATGCTATTTGCTTGCCTTTCTTTGGCACCTTTCCAAACGAGCGGGGATTCCCCACTGGTTCCTACAAATTGCAAAAAAAGTGACCAGCACGAAAACTCCCCGTTTTCAACCAGACTGGTTTTTGACACGACACACAAACAGCGCCATAGTGAGAGATATAACCAAAAAGTTAGGTTAATCTAGGTTCACTTAGAGTGGCGCGCCACTCTAAGTGAACCTAGATTAACCTAACTTTTTGGATATCTCTCTCACTATGACTCTGTTTGTGTGTCGTGTCAAAACCAGTCTGGTTGAAAACGTGGAGTTTTCGTGCTGGTCACTTTTTTGCAATGTGTAGGAACCAGTGGGGAATCCCCGCTCGTTTGGAAAGGTGCCAAGGAAAGGCAAGCAAATAGCATGTAGTTTCAAAACGTGTTTAATCACGTGTAGAGGTCCCATAGAATGAAATTTCTGTATTGTGCATGTAACCGGCGAATTCAAGAATGAGTTTTTTACTTACTTAGAATTTTGTCATAATTTCTTGAATAAAATGTCTTTTTTTGTATCCAAGAGGTGAAATCAATAAAGAGTTTGTTACTTACTTTCCTTTTTTTTATAATTTCTTGAATTAAATTTCTAAACCGAGTATCTAAGTCGTGAAATCAATAAAGAGTTTGTTACTTACCTGGAATTTTCTCATAATTTCTTGAACTAACTGTGTTTTTGTTTATCCAGCTGGTGAATTCAAAAAAAAAATTCTACTTACTTACAATTTTCTCATAATTTCTTTAATGAAATTTCTGCATTGTGTATCCAGGAGGTGTATTCAAGAAAGAGTTTGTTACTTGCTTACAATTTTTTCGTAATTTCTTAAATGAAATATCTGTATTTTGCATTCAGGAGGAGGATTCAAGAAACAGTTTGTTACTTACTTATAATTTTGTCATAATTTCTTGAATGAAATGTCTTTTTTATTTATCCAGGAGGCGAATTCAAGAAAGAATTTGCTACTTACTTACAATTTTTGATAATTTCTTAAATGAAGTTTCTGCATTGTGTATCCGAGAGGTGACTTCAGGAAAGAGTTTGTTACTTGCTTACAATTTTTTCATAATTTATTGTATGAAATTTCCTTATTGTGTATGCAAGAGTTGACTTCAAGAAAGAAATTGTTACTTACTGAGAATTTTTTCATAATTTCTTGAATTAAATTTCTACATCGTGTATCTAAGTCGTGAAAACAATAATGAGTTTGTTACTTACTTGGAATTTTGTCATAGTTTCTGAAACGAAATGACTTTTTTTGTTTATCTAAGAGGCGAATTCAAAAAAGAATTTGCTGCTTACTTACAATTTTTAATAGTTTCTTAAATGAAGTTTCTGCATTGTGTATCCAAGAGGTGACTTCAGGAAAGAGTTTGTTACTTGCTTACAATTTTTTTCATAATTTATTGAAGGAAATTTCCGTATTGTGTATCCAAGAGTTGACTTTAAGAAAGAAATTGTTACTTACTGAGAATTTTTTCATAATTTCTTGAATTAAATTTCTACATCGTGCATCTAACTCGTGAAAACAATAATGAGTTTGTTACTTACTAGGAATTTTCTCATACTTTCTTGAACTAAATGTCTTTTTGTTTATCCAGCAGGCGAATTCAAGAAAGAATTTGCTACTTACTTACAATTTTTTCATAATTTCTTTAATGAAATTTCTGCATACCGTATCCACGAGGTGACTTCATGAAAGAGTTTGTTACTTGCTTACAATTTTTTTTCATAATTTCTTAAATGAAATTTCTGCATTGTGTATCCATGAGGTAACTTCAAGAAAGAGTTTTGTTACTTACTTAGAATTTTGTCGTAATTTCTTGAATAAAATGTCTTTTTTATTTACCCAGGTGGCAAATTCAAGAAAGAATTTGCTACTTACTTAAAATTTTTTGATAATTTCTTAAATGAAATTTCTGCATTGTGTATTCATGAGGTAACTTCAAGAAAGAGTTTGTTGCTTACTTAGAATTTTGTCATAATTTCTTGAATGAAATTGAACGAAATGTCTTTTTTTTATCCAGCAGGTGAATTCAAGAAAGAATTTGCTACTTACTTACAATTTTTTCATAATTTCTTTAATGAAATTTTTTTATTGTGTATCCACGAGATGACTTCATGAAAGAGTTTGTTACTTGCTTACAATTTTTTTTCATAGTTTCTTAAATGAATTTTCTGCATTGACTATCCTGGAGGTAACTTCAAGAAAGAGTTTGTTACTTATTTAAAATTTTTTCGTAAATTCTTGATTGAGATGTTTTTTTTATTTTCCCACGAGGTGAATTCAAGAAAGAATTTCCTACTTAATTACAATTTTTGATCATTTCTTAAATGAAATTTCTGCATTGTGTAACCAAGAGGTAACTTAAAAAAAGAGTCTGTTACTTACATAGAATTTTGTCATAATTTCTTGGACGAAATGTCTTTTTGTTTATTCATCAGGTTAATTTAAAAAAGAACTTGGTACTTACTTACAATATGTTCATAATTTCTTTAATGAAATTTCTGCATTGTGTATACAAGAGGTGACTTCAAGAAAGAATTTGTTACTTACCTATTTACAATTTTTTCATAGTTTCTTAAATGAAGTTTCTGCATTTTGTATCCAAGATGTGACTTCAGGAAATAGTTTGTTACTTGCTTACAATTTTTTCATAATTTATTGAATGAAATATCCGCATTGTATATCCAAGAGGTGAAAACAATAAAGAGTTTGTTACTTACTCGCAATTTTTTCATAATTTATTGAATGAAGTATCTGTATTGTGTATCCAAGAGGTGAAATCAATAAAGGGTTTGTTACTTACTTACAAATATTTTCATAATTTCTTGAATGAAATTTCCGTATTGTGTATCCAAGATTTGACTTCAAGAAAGAAATTGTTACTTACTGAGAATTTTTTCATAATTTCTTGAATTATTTTCTACATCGTGTATCTAAGTCGTGAAAACAATAAAGAGTTTGTTACTTACTTAGAATTTTTTTATAATTTCTTGAACGAAATGTCTTTTTGTTTATCCAACAGGTTAATTCAAGAAAGAATTTGCTACTTACTTACAATTTTTTCATAGTTTCTTTAATGATATTTCTGTATTGTGTATCCAAGAAGTGACTTCAAGAAAGAATTTGTTACTTACTTACATACAATTTTTTTCATAGTTTTTTTAAATGAAGTTTCTGCATTGTGTATCCAGGAGGTGACTTCAGGAAAGAGTTTGTTACTTGCTTATAATTTTTTTCATAATTTCTTAAATGAAATTTCTGCATTGTGTATCCAAGAGGTAACTTCAAGAAAGAGTTTGTTACTTACTTAGAATTTTGTAATAATTTCTTGAACGAAATGTCTTTTTGTTTATCCAGCAGGTGAATTCAAGAAAGAACCATGAAATACTAAAGTTAACTTCTCAAATAATAAACTCCAAGAAACAAACACCCACGAAAATCTAAAAAACCTAGGTCTGAAAACCCTAAACAGCTAATTAACTATTCTAATTCATGATTTCAGGCACGTAAAACCACAAAATACTAAAGTTAACTTCTCAAATAATAAACCCCAGGAGTCAAACCCACATGAAAATCTAAAAAACCTAGGTCTGAAAACCCTAAACAGGTAATTAACTATTCTAATTAATGATTTCAGGCACTTAAAACCATAAAATACTAAATTTAACTTCTCAAATAAGAACAATGCCCCTTCGTTTTTACTTAGAGACAATTAAAGAAAAACCACACGTAATAAATAAACAGCGTCTCTCAAACCCTATAAAGAACTTTCAAGATAGACAGAAAACTCATAATCAAGCACAAAAACTTCAATATTATTGTGAACTCATACCAGAAAAACCACACATAAAAAGGCAACAGAGTCCCTCAAACCCCTTAAAGCTCTTTTAAAAGATACAAAAACTACTTATTTAACACAAAAATTTCGTTTTTAATGGGCACCAAGTAAAGAAAAACCACACGGAATCAGGCAACTGAGTCTCTCAAACCCCTTAAAGCTCTTTTAAAATATACAAGAACTACTTATTTAACACAAAAAATTCGTTTTTAATGAGCACTAAGTAAAAAAAACCAAACGGAATCAGGCAACAGAGTGTCTCAAACCCCTTAAAGCTATTTTAAAAGATACAAGAACTAATTATTTAAAACAAAATTTTTTTTTTAATGGGAACCAAGTAAAGAAAAACCACACGGAATCAATCAACAGAGTCTCTCAAACCCCTTAAAGCTCTTTTAAAAGATACAAAAACTACTTTTATAACACAAACACTTCGTTTTTAATGAGCACTAAGTAAAGAAAAACCACACGGAATCAGGCAACTGAGTCTCTCAAACCCCTTAAAGCTCTTTTAAAAGATACAAAAAACTCCTTATTTAACACAAAAATTTCGTTTCTAATGGGCACCAAGTAAAAAAAAACACACGGAATCAGACAACCGAGTCTCTCAAACCCCGTAAAGCTCTTTTAAAAGATACAAGAACTACTTATTTAACACAAAAATTTCGTTTTTAATAAGCACTAAGTAAAGAAAAACCAAACGGAATCAGGCAACAGAGTGTCTCAAACCCCGTAAAGCTCTTTTAAAAACTACAATAACTACTTATTTAATACAAAAATTGTGTTTTTAATGGGCACCAAGTAAATAATAACCACACGGAATCAGGCAATCGAGTCTCTCAAACCCCGTAAAGCTCTTTTAAAAGATATAAGAGCTACTTATTTAACACAAAAATTTAGTTTTTAATGGGTACCAAGTAAAGAAAAACCACACGCAAAAGCCCTTATAATAGCATAGGAAGGACATAAGGTCCTGGAATAGCATTGGGAATTCCTATACACGCAAGCGTATAACATGGGAATTCCTATACACGCAAGCAAATAACGTGGGAATTCCTATACATGCAAGCAAATAACATGGGAATTCCTATACACGCAAGCAAATAACAAGGTAATTCCGATACAAGCAATGAAATAACCTGGGAATTCCTATACACGCAAGCAAATAACATAGGAATTCCTATACACGCAAAAAACTAAAAAGGGTATTCCTATACAAGCTATAAAATAAGTTGGGAATTCCTATACAAGCAAGCAAATAACATGAGAATTCCTATACACGCAAGCAAATAACAAGGGAATTCCTATACACGCAAGCAAATACCATGGGAATTCCTATACACGCAAGCAAATAACATGGGAATTCCTATACATGCAAGCAAATAACATGGGAATTCCTATACACGCAACCAAATAACATGGGAATTCCTATACATGCAAGCAAATAACACGGGAATTCCTATACCCGCACGCAAATAGTAGTTCCATCGGGGTTGGGGTGGGGGATCGGAGCCCTTTGGGGTTGTGGTAAGGGGACCTCACAACACTGTTCAAATGGAACTTGTGTATTATAACGACCACAGAGTTTCACCCTCAAGTCCTCTTCTAAAATCATCTCTTAAAATGTCTCTAACTGTTTCACCGAAATAATTCCCTAAAATAATAATTTATTCTGAAAAGATATAATAAAGCCTTAAAAAGTATTATAATGGAGGCTCAGGAGTCTTTGGGGCGCCGGGGACCTGTAGAATAGGACTACCAGAAAAACCTGTTTGGTACGGGGGCGTCGTAGAAGTATAAGGTTCTACCAGAAAAACCTGTTTGGTACAGGGGCGTCGTAGAAGTATAAGGTTCTACCAGAAAAACCTGTTTGGTAAGGGGGCGTCGTAGAAGTATAAGGTAACACAGGAAGGAACATAAAGTCGTAAAAGTATAAGACCATGTGAGAGGATACTCACTTTCTTTGAGGAGGTGTATACAAGGTCCAAAATAACACAGAAAGGAACATAAAGTCATAGAATAGCATTTGAAGGAACATACAGCCGTAGAGTATCATGGGAAGGAACAGAAGGTCGTAGAATATCATGGGAAGGAACATAAAGTCGTAGAATATCATGGGAAGGAACATAAAGTCGTAGAATATCATGGGAAGGAACATAAAGTCGTAGAAGTATAAGGTAACATACTACTGACAAAAAGGTAACCTAGAGCTCAAAGTTTCATCGTCACCTGATGAGGCCTTTTTTTTCTTTTTTAAATTATAAATCTACAAAAAAAAATGATCACTAGCCATGTATTGAACCTTTAAACATCTCTGCAATGTTGCATGCGTGCTAGTTCTATTGGCAGCAATTGAAAAGGGGTACCCGCGCCCTCCCTAGTTGCTTGCTCTAGCTAATATTCTCAAACATACCTTTTTTGGAGTCTTTTCATTAGAAAAGGCCTTTATATGTATTTTTATTAAAAAAAGATGGAAACATAACCCAAAGTGCACTTAATGGGTGTCATATGCTCTAAGTCAACTTTATAAAAACGATTGGATATAAAACTAGCCTTTAAATGAGCCCTGAGACAGCAAACTATGCTGTTCCAGTGCTCTCAGCTCTTACATTTTGGAAATGGAGCCCGTATCGCACTTTTTGGGTCACATAGGGCCCTTTTTGATAGCGTGTCAAGTCCAAATTTACAAAACCGTTTAGATTTAAAAACTAGCTGTTAAATGAGCACTTAAACAGCTTTCTTTCAATTTTTTTTTTTCAAATTAACCGTATACTAGCAAGACAAATAAAAATAATAGTTAGTATTTCTAAATGAGCTACAAAAAAAAGATTCTTTTCACTAGACAGTTTTCTTAAAACAGTATTTTTGAGCATTTGTTATTATGGGTTAGATTAAATACTAGATACTAGATTAAATAAAAAAAAAACAAGTTTTTTTTAACTGAAAGTAAGGAGCGACATTAAAACTTAAAACAAACAGAAATCATTCCGTATATGAAAAGGGCTGTCTCCTCCTCAACGCCTCGCTCTTTAAGCTAAAGTTTTTTATTTTTTTAAAAAATGAAGTTGTGACACAGAGTCAAACTTTAGCGTAAAGAGCGAGGTGTTTAGGAGGGGACAGCCCTTTTCATATACGGAATAATTTCTGTTCGTTTTAAGTTTTAATGTCGCTCCTTATTCTCAGTTATAAAAACTTGTTTTTGATTTAATTTTGAACTTTTTTGAATTAATACAGGTTTGATTTTGGCTCACCGTACATGAATAATTAAAACGAAATTTGCATATTAATTTTACTTTTTTTGGCTAAATGGCTTTCTCAAAATTTGGATCTGACGTAACTTAGGAATTAACTTACGTAACGAACTTCTATATTCGTAAATTTTAATTACGTATATTAGGGGATACGCTCCTTAGTCAATACCTCGCTCTTTAAGCTAAAGTTCAAATTTTGTTCCAATTCAGTAAGAATGACCCCCATTTGCCGTTAATTAGAATAAATAGCTCTGATGAAAGTACAAAAAAAAAAAATTAGCTTAGTGAGCGATGTAATGACTAGGGGGCGAATCCAATCATATACGTAATAAAGTACTTAAGTACTTAATGTACTTATACTAATGTTACAGAATGTAATTATACTTAATGATATTAATGCTTAGTGTAAACAGTACGGGCAAATTCCACAACTCATAGCCCTTTCTGGTATATGAAGGGTGTTGCCCTCTGCTACACACTTTCCATTTCCCTCTAAAGTGTTATTTATCACTTAAAAAATCTTCTTAATAGTCTAATTAAGTGATCCTTGTTTTTTAGGATTTGTTATTATTAATTTGGCATAAAATACAAACATTATTGTAAAGAGCGTGACTTTGAGGAGGGAAATTATTCAGTATATGAAATGCTCCCCTCTAAGCAATACATTGCTCTATAAGCTATAGCTGTTAGGACTTTTAGTAAGTCTTTCTATTTTATTTATACGGCCCTAGTGTTTCACTAGCCGTTCTTAAAAAGTGGGACAAACAGTCAAAATACAGCGTAAACAGCAGGGTATTGAAGAGGAGGCAGCCCAATCATATATGGAATGGTTTCTGTTCCGTTTGAGTAACAGAAATTATTATGTATATGAGGGGGTTCGTCCCCTCGTCTCTATACGCCAAAATCACAAAGGCCGTTTAATTAGAATAAATAGCTCTTTTGAAAGTACTAAAAAAAACTTTAGCGTAAAGAGCGAGGTATTGACGACAGGACGAACCCCCTTAAATACATAATAATTTCTGTTCGTTTTATGTTTTAATGTTGCTCCTTACTTTCAGTTGAAAAAACTTGTTTTTTTAAATTTAATTTCTGATTGTTTTTTAAATAATGCTGGGAAATCCGCCACCCCCTTCCTGTAAAATTGCCTTCCCCATGAAAAATTCCCCCATGGAAAGATCATCCCATGTAAATCCCTCCCCTAGCCCCCCAACCAGAAAAAATCCCCCTGAAAATGTCTGTATATTTCGCAATTACCTATACTATATGTAAACAATATGGGCAAAGTTCAAAACTTGTAGTCCTTCCCCTGGGGACTGTGGTGGATTAAGTCATCCTTAAAGACATAGTTTTTATATTTTTCGACTATGCTGAATAAAATGGCTACCTCAAAATTTCGATCGGGTGACTTTGAGAAAAAATGAGCGTGGGAGGGGGCCTAGCTGCCCCACTTAAAAAGGGCACTAGAACTTTTAATTCCCGTTCGAATGAGCCTGCTCACGATATTCTATGACCATTGGGTCGATACGATCACCCCTAGGGAAAAACAAAACAAAAAAACAAACAAATAAACACGCATCCGTGATCTGTCTTCTGGCAAAAACACAAAATTCCACATTTTTGCAGATAGGAGCTTGAAACTTCTACATTAGGGTTCTCTAGTACGCTGAAGCTGATGATATGATTTAAGGAGTGTTTTCCCCTTATTTTGAAAATAAGGTAAATTTTCTCAGGCTCACAACTTTTGATGGATAAGACTAAACTTGATAAACCTTATATATTTGAAATCAACATAAAAATCCAATTCTTTTGATGTAGTTATTGATATCAAAATTGGGTTTTTTGGAGGTTCGGTTACTATTGAGCCAGGTCGCTCCTTACTTACAGTTCGTTACCACGAACTGTTTGATTGCAACTATCACTGCGACCATGATTTCACCAGCATTTTGAATTCAGTTTAGATGAGTGGTTTGGTAATATCCATCAATGAAACCATGCATCAGTCTATAAAGATATTTTTAGATGAGACTTTTTATTTTTAATCTGACACCCTCTCTTTTTTTTACTCTTGAAAGTTAAATAGAAATCTTCAAATTTTCTTTTAGTTTTGAGACTACTCTTGCTGGTCAATTTTATGGTCACACCCACAACGATGAGTTCAAGATTTTTTATGACAGTGAAGATCCATCTCGCGCCATAAATGTTGCTTGGATTGGACCTAGCCTAACATCATTTGTTGATATCAATCCCGGCTATAAAATATACCTCTTGGACGGTGAAAGGGAGGGATCCACTTTCGTAAGTAGTTAGAAGGGTTGTTTGTCTTTTGAAAATAGTGTATGTTCTATGAATATTTACAAGAAAAGTCCCAATTGTATATTTTTTTAATTTATTTTTACATATTAATATATATTTTAGTATATTATACACATTTTATGTATATTTAAAATGAATTTATTTGCAGTATATTTCTTAGCAATGCTAGTGGTATAGAGAGAAAACTGGCACAGGAAGATAGGTTAAGGTCTTCCATTTTAATAGGTTTAAAGTTTTTTCATTATATTATAAAAAATTATATAGCCTAAAAATATACTTTATATACATTTACACCAAATTTATTTAAAATTAATTTATTTAACAACGTTAGAGATATAGAGGGAAACCTGGCTCAACAGGATCGATTATAATCCTCTTTTTTAATGCTTTTAGTATTTATAAATATAAATATATTATTCTCTAAACATATTTTACATATATCTACATAACATTTATAAAAAATTAATTTATTTCGAAGTTGTTTATTTAACAATGAGTGATAAAGAGAAACACTTGTTCAGGAGGACAGTTAGCTTCCTTTTTAATATGTTATTGCCTATATAATTTTTAACACATATTATAAAAATTATGTAACCTATACATTTACTTTAAACATATTTATACAAATTTAAAGAAGATTATTTATTTAAATTTTATTTAAGGATTCTAGTGATATAGAAGAAAAACTGGCTCAGGAGGATAAGTTCAAATTTTCCTTTTTAGTAGCCTAGGCTATAGGTTTTATAATTTTTAATTTATATTATAAAAACTATATAACCTTTAAATATATTTAACACATATTTATATACAATTTATTTATAAGAAATATGCTTATTTAAAATTTATTTTAAATATATGATTTTATCAAAAAGTCACATATATTTATAAATAGGTCAAAGTTTATTCTTTAGACAATCCTAAAGAATAGGCTTTTCGCAGGTTGGTTAATCAGATACAATCTTTCAAAATTATTTTTTAAATGAAAGGCTAAACTTCATTCCTTTGGTTTTTCTATGTATTAATAATAGAAATTTTTGCACAGAATAAGTTTTTCAAAAAAAAGTAAAGAACCCTATTAAACCAAAAATCAACAAAAATAGAATCAAATAACTTATCAAGCAAAAAACTACCACAAATCAGTATCAATAAATAAACAAAACCCAAAACAACCGAAATTAGAATAACTCAAACTCAAAACCAGCTGAATTTAATCTGAGTAGGGTTCTAAATCCTATGCTTTCTAAAAGCCAGAATAGAATTTGTGCTTTACTTTAGCTGTCCTAGCCGAGTGGATTGGTAAGCTGGATTTAGGATTCTTTGTCCGAGAGGGTAAAGTTTTGAATCCTGTTGTAACCAATTATTCGGTATGGGACGAGGGTCAGTGGTGTGACTCTGTAAGCTCAGCCAGTGTTGACCCGATTCTAAGTGGATACCTGGAGAAATCTGAAGAAGGTAAACAGGAAAGCTGTGCGAAAGCACATGATGGTCGGCCCCCAGCCCCCCATTGCACTTCCTGGCTGAAGCGCCAAGAAACGGAGATCAGCACTGCCGGTAGGGACTGTATAGTCCTATGCCGTATTATTTACCTTTTTTTTACTGAAAAAAATTCAAATTAATTTACTGAAAAAAATGTGCATTGTCAGTTTAATATACATATGCTGATATTCATTCCTTAAAATCTTAGTGAATTTTTGATTTCTTAAATTTATAAACGTGAAAACATTTAAAAGAATTTTTTCAGTAAAGTACAAATTATATTCAGGCTTTTAGAAATCATAGGGTTTAGAACCCTTCTCAGATTAATTTTTGCTCGTTTTGAGTTTGACTTGTTTTAATTTCGGTTTGTTTTGGGTTTCATTTATTTATTGATACTGATTTATGGTAGTTCTATGCTTGGTAAATTATTTTATTGTATTTTTGTTCATTTTTGGTTTAATGGAGTTCTTTACTTTTATTTTGAAAAACTTATTTTGTGCAAAATGGTTTTTTGATTAATTTTTGTTCGTTTTATATTGACATAGTTTTTTTCAGGGAGAAAGACTGAACCTCTTCTGAAGTTAAAAAACAATCCCTTCCATAAAAAATTGAAAGGGCAATGGCCCATTTAATTTCCAATCGAATGAGCCCTTTTTGAAATTTTTACGACAACACTTTCTATAAAAAATTATATGCCCCCAGGGCATAACTTAAAACCTTAGTCCTGAGGGCTGTCGAGTGGTTGTCATCCTCAAAGACCTACTTTCCAGAACTTTCAACTACGTTCAACAAAATGGCATTCTCAAAATTTTGATTGGACGTATTTGGGGATATGGTTGGCGTGAGAGGTGGATTAGTTACGCTCCAATCACTTTCGACTATTAAAAAGGGCACTAGCCCTCTCAATTTCCAATTGAATGAACCCCTTTTGAAGTTTCTACGACAACGCTATCTATACAAACCTTGTGTTCCTAGGGCATTACAACATTTGCCCTGGGGGCTCCGGGGGATTTGTCATCCTCAAATACATAATTTCCAGAACTTTCAACTATGTTGAAACAAATGGCTATCTCAATACTTTGATTGGATGTGTTTGGGGAGGCGGTGGGCCTGAGAGGGGGTTAGTTGTCCTCCAATCACTTTCGACTATTAAAAAGGGCACTATCCTCAAAAACCTCATTTCCAGAACTTTCAAATACGTTTAACAAAATGAATATCTCAAAAAGGGCACTAGCCCTTTGAATTTCCAATCGAATGAGCCCCTTTTCAAGTTTGTACGACAAAGCTTTAAATAAAAACTTATATACCCCCAGGGCCTAACTTTTAACCCTTGCCCTGAAGACTGTGGTAGGAGTGTCCTGCTCGAAGACATAATTTTCAGAACTTTCAACTACGTTGAACAAAATGGCTATCTCAAAATTTTGATTGGATGTGTTTAGGGAAATGGTGGGCTTTTAAGGGGTTTTAGTTGCTTTCCAATTATGGGCGTGAGAGGGGGGTTAATTGCTCTCCATCCACTTTTGACCATTAAAAAGGGCACTAGCCCTTTAAATTTCCAATCAAATGAGCCCTTTTTAAAGTTTCTACGACAAAAATTTCTTTAAAATCCTTATATGCCCAAAAGGGCATAACTTACCAACCTTGCCCAGAGGGTTTTGGGGGGGGGGCATATCATCCTCAAAGACCTAATTTCCAGAACTTTCAACTACGTTAAACTAAATGAATATATCATAATTTTGAATGGATGTGCTTGGGGAAACGGTTGGCGTGAAAAGGATGGGGGTTTGTTGCTCTTCAATCACTTTTGACTATAATTTCTAATCAAATGAGCCCTTTTTGTAGTTTCTACGACAAATATTTCTATAAAAACCTTATATGCCCCCAGGGCATAACTTATAACCCCTGCCATTTGGGCTGTGGGGGGCTGTCATCCTCAATGACCTAATTTCCAGAACTTTGAACTACGTTGAAAAAAATGGCTATCTCAATAATTTTGATTGTATGTATTTTGGGAAATGGTGGGCGTGAGAGGGGGGATAGTTGCCCTCCACTTACTTTCGACTATTAAAAAGGGCACTAGCCATTTCAATTTTCAATCAGATGAGGAATTTTTGAAGTTTTTACGACAACACTTTCTATAAAAACCCTATATGCCCCCAGGGCATAACTTGCAACCCTTGCCGTAAGGTCTGTGGGGGAGTTGTCATCCTTAAAGAACTAATTTCCAAAACTTTCAACTACGTTGAACAAAATGGCTATCTGAATATTTTGATTGGATTTGTTTGGGAAAAGGTGATTTTTTGGGAAGAGGGGGTCGGTTGCCCCCCAATCACTTTTGAATATTAAAAAGGGTACTAGCCCTTTGAATTTCCAGTCAAATGAGTCCTTTTTCAAGTTTCTATGACAAAGCTTCCAATAAAAACCTTATGTGCCCCCAGGGCATACTGATAACCCTTGCCCTGAGGGTTCTGAGGGGGTTATTATCCTAAAAGACCTAATTTCCAGAATTTTCTACTACATTGAAAAAATGGCTGTCTCAAAATTTTGATTGGATGTGTCTGGATAAATGGTGGGCGTGAGAGGGGGTTAGTTGTCCTCTAATTACTTTCGAATATTAAAAAGGGCACTAGCCATTTCAGTTTCGAATCGAATGAGCACTTTTTGAAGTTTCTACAACAACGCTTTCTATGAGAACCTTATATACCCCCAGGACACAACCTACAATCCTTGCCCTGAGGGCTCGGGGGGGGGGGGTTGTCATCCTCTAAGACCTAATTTGTAGAAGTTTCAACTACATTGAACAAAATGACTATACCAAAATTTTTGACTGGACGTGTTTGGAGAAAAGCTGGGCATGAGAGGTATGTTGCCCTCCAATCCTTTTCGACTATTAAAAAGAGAACTAGCCCTTTGAATTTCCAGTCGAATGATCCCTTTTTAAAGTTTCTACAAAAACCTTATGCAAAACTTGCAACCCTTGCCCTGAGGTCCGTGGGGGGAGTTTCCTCCTCAAAAACATAATTTCTATCTGGAAATCAAATACGTTGAACAAAATGGCTATCTCAAAGTTTTGATTGTATGTGTTTGGGGAAATGGTGGGTGTGGAAGAGGTGTTAGTTGCCTTCCAATCACTTACGACTATTAAAAAGGGCACTAGCCGTTCCAATTTCCAATCGAATGAGCCCTTTTCGAAGTTTCTACAACTCCTTCAATATGAAGTGCCATGGTCTAAGGAAAAAAATAACTAATATATTGTGCCTACATTACTCTTTACTTAGGCAGCGCGATTGTGCTGCCTATGATTCTAGATGTTCTTATTCTGGGGATTTTTTACACTAAAAAATCCGTCTAAAATTCTACTTATTCACGAAAGGGAATTTACTGATTTCATTAAACTTATTATTTACTTATAGCCCGCTAATATAGAAACCATATAAAGATGGAATAATCATAAGAATAAAAATAGAGCACAAGAGAAAATACAAAATCGACAAAACTTGACTTTATACCATCTTTCCTTATTACTATTCCAAAACACATGAATTTACAGTTTAATATATATTGTTAATCGTTTCTCTAAGACCTGCGTCGTAACTGCAGTTCCATGTAGTCTCAGTCAAAAGTAGCCAAAGTAGGAGTCGTAAGTACTCATAGCCACAATTAGTCGCAGTCACAATCGCAAATAGTCATAGACTCAAGAAGTAACAAGTAGTTGCAGTCACAAGCTGTCATAATCATGAATAGTCACAGTTGCAGTCATAAATGATAGCAGCAACGGTAGGCTAGAAGTATAAGTTGTAGTATTAGTTGTCCTGAATGTCTCAGTCTAATACCTTCAACCGTTCCAAGATACTGCTAATACGCACTTTTGACATTCTGCATGCATATCGTGTGTTTTGATTTAGTTCAACATCCATCCCATCATTGCTTGAAAGTTACCTTAATGCTTTTAGCCGTTTCAGAGATAGTGCATACACGCCCTTTCTTTTTATTTCGATTTATATCAACGTAAATTTTTACTGGAAGTTAAATCTTAATGCCCTCTTTTTTCCAGAGAAATTGTATCTGTGCCATTCTGAAAATCTGGGTGCGCTCACTTAAACACTTGATTTAGTTCAATAGTAGTAGCAGTAATAGTATTAGCATTAGCAAAAGTAATAGCCCTGAGAGTATCAACTTAATACCCTCAGCCGTTCAGAAGATATTGCCAATTGACCCTTTTGACCACCTGCATGCATATAGTGCTTTTTTGTTTAACTTCATTTCAAAATAAAAACTTTCCCTGGAAGTTTTTACTTAATACACTGTTCAGTTCCTGAGATATCAAATCTGTGCTATTTTGAAAACCAGAACTTAAACCCTCTTGATTTAGTTTCATAGTAGTAATAGCAGCAGTAGTAGTTGTAGCCGCAGCCCTAGAAGTTTCAACTCCACTCCATACCCTCAGCCGCTCTCAAAAAAGTAAAAGGCATTGAGTGTCTTTTGACTAGTTTAACATCCGTCCTCGACATTCTCCTGAAGTTTCAATTCAAAACTCCAAGCCGCCCCTGAGATATTACTAATAAGCCCTTTTTAACAACCTGCATGCGCTAGAGTGTCTTAATTTAGGTTTTCTCTCAGCTTTTTCTAAATTTTCATCTCAATGTCTCGGTAGTAGTCGTAATAGTAATAGTAGTAGTAGTAGTAGTAGTAGCAGTATGCACATGAAGCCTTGTGATCTGTATAAAATCCTCCTCAATACCTTGTAAGTTTCACCTTAGTACTCTATGCTGTTCCTGAAAATAATACGCCCTTTAGGCAACCTGCATGTACATCGTATATAATGATTTTGTTCTATTTTTCCCTTAACATTCCCTGAAGTTTTCACCTTAATATCCTTAGCCTTAGTCGTAGTAGCAGTCATATTAGCAGTATTAATCATAGAATACACATAAGTACTGTCTTTTTGTTAGTTGAACATCCCCTGATCGTTCGCTGAATGTTTCAACTTAATACCCTAGTTTGTTCCTGAAACATTCCTGATAAACCCTTTCGGCACACTGAATGCACGTAGTATACATTGATTTAGTTCAGCATTCTTATCAACATTTCCTGAAAGCTTCACCTTAAGAGCCTTAGTCCATTTGTAGATCCAGGAACAAACCAACATGCCTTTCAAATAACAAATCCTATCTGTTAACCATGGGTATTGCATAACCTACAGCTCTTACCCTAAGGGCTGTGGGGGCTATGTCATCCCAAGAGGCATTGTTAAAAGACCTTTCAACTATTTTTAATAAAATGGCTGTGTTAAAATTTTGATCGGCTATCCATGGGAGAAGAACAGAAAATAGGGACTTGGGAAGGCGGCTGGTTGCATTGTTTCCACTTCTCCCGATTTTTCGGGAGATCCACTGAATTTCTAATCCATCTCCCGACAAAAAAAGAAGATGCTGAATCTCCCAAAAATCTCCAGAAAACTTAATCCCTGGAAAGTTTTACTTTGTGGTCATTCTTTCTTTTTTTTTTTTTTACCTGGCCGTCGTCTGTGGTCATTTAGGGATGTTCCCTAACGTCTCAGGCCATTACGGCAGCGTGATTTGAATTTTTTTCGTATGTGTAAGAGCATTGCCCATTATCTATTCCACAGTGGTGCATTGATTTTCTGTTCTTGGTAATTTAAACACCTTCAAGGTTTGTAATTAACTAATTATTTTCGTTTCATAAACTAACCACAGGTGGCGGCCTGCACCAAGGGATTGTAACTAGCACTCTGTGGGTCCAGCTGACTCAGTAGGTTCAAAATAATACATAGTTACTACAATTTTAAAGAAATATGACCAAAATTAGACTTTGTCTGCAGTTCCTCTGTAGAACTGAATGAGTTTGCATCTAATGTTCTAGTACAAGATACAGAGACGAAAATTGCGGCATTTTTGAAAACAATTTGCCATTTTTGCTGATTGACAAGCTAATCCCATTCCTGAAAAATATGCCGCATAAGAATGTGACTGATAAAGTAAGATTAGGTAAGTAGAAAGTCACGAATATAGTCCACCAGTTCAGCCTACTCAAGAAAATAAAGACAGACAGAAGGAATCGTTTGGTAACAATAACTTTGTCTTCCACAATTCAGACGAAACTTGGAATGAAACGAGCCGGAGTTACAGCAGACACACTGACGGTTGACCAGCCCCTCAGAAAGAGATTAAAGGAATAGTAGCCCCTGCCAGCACAGCTGAGTTACTGCATGATCAGAGTGGGCTGCTCACATAAAAAGCCATGTGATAGACACAGATTATGAATTTAATGCAGTATCTGAAAGTTTTGCTATTTTTGTACTTTTTTCAGTTATTGTGAATACTAATGAGCTGTGGCTTTGCGTTTTCTCTTTATCATTTGTGAATAACTCTGGGGATGGTGGTGAAAAAAAAATTATCCGCTCAACTCAGACTCAATGGTCAAAGGCCTGGTGTCCGTAATTCGTCCAGATTTTCTGTCCCCGTCCTTAACTTAGTGGGCTATCTGGAGCCTAAAAGGGTGAGAAAAAGTAATGGGTCGATGAAGAAAAATGTCTTAATTAAACAGCTTTAGAGTCTGAATGAAATATGACTACACTTAGTTTCAAAATTAAATACATTTCAAGCTTCTAGCTGCTTCCTTTGGTCATGTTTGACAAAGATGATCGACGAATTTTCTTTCCGGAATTGCAGCTGGCAATATGCACTCTGAACTTTTAGAATGTGGTGCTTTATTTGCAGATCACTCGAACAACACAAAAAACGTAATACAAAATAAAAAAAAATTACTGAAATTTCTACCGAATCATTAGCTCCACCTCCCGATTTTCTCCCGAATCCTGAGAGCCATATCTCGATTTTCTCCCAAAGATTGTCAAGATTATACAAATTGTTTGAAAACATAAATGGAAATGCTGGTTGCGCTCCAGTATCTTTTGATTCAAACAACTTTCAATTTACCGCTGAATGAGCCCTTTCGATAGTTTTTACGACAATTCCTTTTACGCAAAGTTCCTTGGTGAAAAAAAAAAAATGGATATATAAGGCACAGAGCTCACTTTGCTATCTACTTAGGCAGTGCTGTGGTATTGCCTATGATTATTTGCTTACTACTATCGTAGACTTCATAATTGTATATAAATGTTTTTTTCCTTAAAAAATGAATACCAGTTATAAAAATTTTTCTTTATAACTGGTAAATCTTTTTATAACCTTTCAAACAGTTCGTGGTAATGAACTGTAAGTAAGGAGCGACCCGGGTCAATGGTAACTGCAAATCTAGAAAAAAGGATTTTGATACCAAAAGATACATCAAAAGAATCATATTTTAATGTTGATTTAAAATATATAATTTCCATCAAGTTAAGTCCTACCCATCAAAAGTTACGCGGCTGAAAAAATTTGGCTGAATTTCCAAAAAAGGGGGAAATACCCCCTAAAGGCTATAGAACCTTAATGAAAATCATTCCATCATATTCAGCGTATCAGAGAACCCTACTGTAGAGGTTTCACGCTCCTATCTACAAAAATGTGGAATTATGCATTTTTTGCCAGAACAAAGATCACGGATGCGTGTTTTTTTTTCAGGGGTGATTGCATCGACCCAATGGTCCTAGAATATCGTAGGAGGGCTCATTGGAACAGAAATAAAAATTTCTAGTGCCCTTTTTAAGTGACCAAAAAAATGGAGGGCATCTAGGCCCCCTCCCACGCTCAATTTTTTTCCCAAAGTCACCTGATCAAAATTTTGAGATAGCCATTTTGTTCAGTATTGTCGAAAATATGATAACTATGTCTTTTAGGATGACTTAATCCCCCAAAGTCCCTGGGGGGTGGGCTAAAAGTTGTGAACTTTACCCAATGTTAACATATAGTTTTGGTTATTAGGAAGTATACAGACGTTTTCAGGAGGATTTTTTTCTAGTAGTGGGGGAAGAGGGGGGGGGGTCGGGGGTTATGTGGGAGGATCTTTCCATGAAGGAAGTTTTCAAGGGGGAAGGGACATTGATATGAAGCGGGTGCCGGATTTAACAGCATTATTTAAAATAAGATTAGAAATTAAATAAAAAAAAAAAATTTCAACTTAAAGTAAGGAGCAACATCAAAACTTAAAACAAACAGAAAATATTCCGTATATGATTGGGTTCACCACCTAGTCAATACCTCGCTCTTTAAGCCAAAGATTGTTTAGTACTTTCATAAGAGTTATTTATTCTAATTAACGGTCTTTGTGATTAAGGGGTCATTTTCAAAGAATTGGAACAAAATTCGAACTTTAGCTTAAAGAGAAAGGTATTGACTAGGGTGTGAATCCCCTAATATACGTATTAAAAATATATGAATCTAGAAGTTCGTTACTTAAGTTAATTCGTAAGTTACGTATATTTATTACTAATAAAAACGTTCGTAAATAAAATTTAACAAGTTTCGAGAAAGCCATTTAACCAAATAAAAGTAAAATTAATATGTAAATTTTGTTTTAATTATTCATGTACGGTGAACCCAAATCAAAACCTGCAGTAATTCAAAAGCGTTCAAAGATTAAATAATAAAAAACAAGTTTTTCTAACTCAAAGTAAGGAACGACGTTAAAACTTAAAACGAACAGAAATTATTCCATATATGAAAAGGGGTGTACCCTCCTCAACGTCTCACTCTTTACGCTAAATTTTGACTTTCTCACAACTCTATTTTTAAAACAATAAATCTTTAGCGTAAAGAGCGAGGCGTTGAGGAGGGGACAGCCCCTTTCATATATGGAATAATTTCTGTTCGTTTTAAGTTTTAACATCGTTCCTTCCTTTCAGTTAGGAAAAAATATTTTTTTTTATTTAATTCTATAAAAAACGAATTATCGCTGTGCAAGTTTTTAAATAGCCAGTTCGAACAATAATTTGGTTACTATGAGCATTGGTTCGTTCTATACTAGGCTGCACCGTCTGTTACAACCATGAAATTTAAATGTCACTAAGAAAGAAAGAAAACGCAATCATATCATTTTCTTTGTAGGGCATGCTTGAGCATGAAGCCTGGATAATGAATTTGACGGAGGCCAATATCGGCCCTTCAGAGCCAAAATGGTTTAAGCTTTATGACGGAAGAGAGACTTTTGGTCTAAATTCTTTGTCTGCTCAAGAAATGTCAGATTTGGTGGATCGATTTATTGCTGATGATGAACTATTTCAAACATATTATAGGTAAGTAGATTAGCTAAATATGTTTTGATAGTGGGAACAGTCGCCCCTATTCTGCGAAAAACATGAGAATAATAATTTTAGACACAGAGCTGGTTTCAGTTTTTATTACTTCTACTACTGACAGCGCACATTTGCTGCCTAATTAAATATCAATTAAAAAAAAAAGTATTCCAAAAAACAAGTTTTTCTAAGAAAAGTAAAGAGCTCCATTAAACCAAAAATGAGCCAAAATAGAGTCAAATAATCTACTAAGCGTAAAACTACCACAAATTAGAATTAATAAATAAATGGCATTAAAAAAAAAAAAACAAAAAAAAACAAAAAACAATACAAATGAATGTGCATTGTCAATTTAAAATACTTATGCTCAAATTTATTCTTTAAACTCTTAAAAAAATTTTATTTATTAAAGTTATAAAAGCGAAAGCATTTAAGTTTTTTCAGTAAAGTGCAAATTATGTTCTGGCCTTCAGAAGGCATAGGGGTTGTGACTCCTAATCATGTTCATTTCTGCTCGTTTTGAGTTTGACTCGGTTATTTATTATAATTTCCGTTTTTTTCGTGCTTCATTTATTTATTGATGCTTGTTTGTGGTAATTTTACGCTTGGTAGATTATTTGATTCTATTTTTGCTCATTTTTAGTTTAGTAGAGTTCTTTACTTTTCCTATTTTGTGGAATTTTTTTTAATTAATTTATGTTCGTTTTATATTGACATAATCTTTTCAGGGAAACTGGATTGGAAAGCTGATTGCCCTCCAATCACTTTTAACTCTTTAAAAAGCCACTAGAACTCCTTTAAAATATCAGTGATATTACTGGTTATTGATAGAGCAGGGCTGCCTATGTTATTGTTTATTTGCCCTTTTAATACAGGCATGCATATAGTTTTTTCGCTTAATTGAAACTCTCCCTAAACGTTACCTAAAAGTTTCAACTTTTTGCCCTTATTGTCATTAGTTACAGTAACCGTAGAAGTAGCATTAAAACTATGCATATAATGTCTTCTGGCTAGTTCAAAATCCGCCACAACTTACCCTGAAAAGTCTAATATACTGATGTAAGCCGTTATTGTGATATTGCTTTGTCAACCTTTTGACAATCTACATGATCCTAGCTCGCTGTAATTTAGTTCATCATCTGCCTAAATATTCCTTGAAAGCTTCACCTTAGTGCCCTTAGCATGCGTACTAGCAATAGTTGCAGTAGCATTAGTAGCAGTATGCACATATCGTCTTTGTTTTTTTTCTTTCAACATCCCCTTCAAACCCTGATGTTCCAACTTAATACACAAATAATTTCTTAAGATACGCTCTTTTTACAGTCTAAGTGCACATAGTATCATTTGTTAGTTCGAATTTGCCATCAATATTCTCTCAAATTTTACCTTAGAAGACTTAGGCTTAATAGTGCTAATATCACAGTAGTTGTGGTGGTAGTAGGAGAAGTAGTTGCAGTGTTAGTGTTGCATAAGTAGTAGTAGTAACAGTAGTAGCGGCAGTATTAATAGCGGTAGTATCATGTACATCTTGCCTTTTGATCGGTTAAAAATTCCTGATACGCCCATATTGTCAATCTGTATGCACATAATATGCTTTTATTTAGTTCAATGTTTCCCCTTGACGTTTCCTCAGATGTTTATTTTAATATCCTTAGCCTTAGTAGTACCCGCTACAGAAGAAGTAGTTTTAGTGATAGTAGTGGTAGTAGTAGTTGTGGTAGCAGTAGAAACAGCGGTAGTTGTAGTAGTAGTAGCGTGCAAATATTACCTTTTTGGTCAATTGTTTATCTCCCTGATCATTTCCCAATAGTCCCAAATTATTATATTCAGTAATTCCTGAGTTACGCCCTTTTGAAAGGTCATACACACATAACACGTTTTGAGTTAGTTCAACATTCCTTGAAAAGCTAACCTTAATACCTTTGTATTATGGGAAAGTAGTAGTCAAATATGCATCCCTTTTCTCAATAACATATACTATATGTAAACACTGCATAAATTGCCTAACTTGCAGCCCTTGCCCTGAGGCCTTGGGGCTGAGGGATTGACATCCTAAAGCACATAACTACTAAGCCTTTCAACAGTGCTGGAAAAATAGATGTCTCAAAACTTTGTTGGGATGTTTGTCTTTGGGAAATGATGGTTGTGGGGTAGGGGGTTGGGTGCTTTCAAAACACTTTTTACTCTTAAAAAGGCCACTATAACTTCCAACTTCAAATCAAATTAGCCCCATCTGAAGTTTATACGGCCAACCATTTCATAAATATCATGTATACCCCCAGGTTATAACTTACAGTTCTTATCCCAGGGCTCTGGGGGTTTTGTCAACCCTGGAGGCATTGTTATACGTTCTTTAAACTATTTTGTTTTAGAATGGATATCTCACAATTTCAATCAGATACGTTTCATGAAAGGGGGGTAGGTAGGGGGGGGGGGTGCTAGTTAACCGCTATCAATTTTGACTCTTAAGGAGGAGCTAGAACTTCTAGTTTTCAATCAAATGAGCCACCTCCAAAGTTATACAACCATTTTTTCCATAAGAACCTTAGATAGCCCCGAGGCATAACCTACAACCCTTTCCCCCCGGCTCTGGTGGTTTGTAACTGCCCTCTGATCTCTTTGACTTTTAAAAATAGCACTAAAACTTCTGATTACCTTTCCAATGAGACCCCTCTGAAGTACATACGACCACCCTTTCAATAAAAATCGTATATGCCCCCAGGGCATAACTTACAAACCTTGCCCTGAGGGCTGTGGGGTGGTTGCCATCCTCAAAGACATAATGTCCATACCCCTCAACTACGCTGAACAAAATTGCTGTTTCAAAATTTTGACTTGATGTTTTGGGGAAAATGATGGGCGTAGAAGGGGAGGCTGGTTACTCTCTAAACACTTTTGACTCTTAAAAAGGGCACTATAACTTCCAATTTCAAACCGAACGAGCCCCAACTGAAGTTTATAAAAACAGTCATTCCACTAAAACCTTATATACTACCAGGGCATAACTTACAACCCTTGCCTCAGGGCTCTGGGGAGTTGTGTCAATCCTGTAAGCATTGTTATATGTTCTTTGGACTATTTTGAACAGAATGGCTATCTCACAAATCGGATCCATTTAGTGAAAAGAACTGTAGTCAGGGGGGGGGCTATTTGCCCTCCATAGCTTTTGATACTTAAAAGGGAACTATAACTTCCAATTTTCAACCAAATGAGACTCCTGCAAAGTTTATACAGCGACCCCTTCCATAAAAACCATAAATACCCCCAGGGTATAACTTAAAACCCTTGCTCCCAGACTCTGAGGGCTTGTTTCAGCCCCAAAAGCCTTGTTATATGATCTTTAGACTATTTTGAATAAAACTGCTATCTTGGAATTTCAATTAGATACATTTAGGGACATTAAGACGTGTGGGGGGAGGGTAGCTGCCCTCCAATCACTTTGAATCCTAAAAAGAGCACTAGAACTTCTGATTACAAATCGAATGAGCCCCTGTTGGGGTTCCACCCCTTGTTTCTTTTCTTTTCAGATAAATGACTTATTTTCATTTCTGTAATTTGTGTTGCCTATAAGATAATTTTAAATCGTAAGTTAAACTCGTCGGCAAGGCAACCATTTTGCAAGAGAAAATAAATTGACTGGATTGTAAATCATTATGATTCGTCACATGGGCTTGCTGAAATTCAAGTCATTGATTCTGAAAATATGTGTAGGGCAAATTCAATTGAGGAACTCGATACATTTTAATGGCCCACGTCACACTGAGCCACACCCCAAGGGTCAAGATTCTTTTAGTGTTCAAATATTATTTTTTAGTCCGTATTGAGAGTCGACTTTGAGGCTCCGTGTGGGGATTTATATATGTGTGTTTGTGTACCCTTTTGGGAGATTACAAGTAAGCTATTTTCTACAACTGTATAGACTATTTTTTCCAGAAACCCAGAAAGGGTAGCAAAAGAGTTGCTAGACATACCCTCATTGATTATATGGACAGGGGGTCCGTTTAAAATCAAAGTAGATGGCCAGAAATATTAGTGGTAACCCAGGTTTGGTATATTTGGCTTAGAGTTTGGCCACCTGACCTTTCGATCACGTTATCATACCCTGGAGCAGGGTATATCGTAAATTGGGTATTAACATACTCTATGTTTACAGAAGAATAGGGATAAGCGTGGAAATTCCATTACAATATTTGGTGCCAGCGAGCCCCCCCCCCGTCCGGTAAGTGGTGTAGCACCATTTTTGCACCAATAAGTGGTACCAGTCGTACCATACCACTAGAACACTGATGGCAGCAACAAAGTTTCTATCGGTAAAACTGACAGTAAAAGAATTCCGCATTTTCGAAGATATTGGTGAAAGTTAGCCTATAGTATAGGCTATAGGCTGTAAAAATCTGCACGGAAAAACAGATTTGAAAGATTGCGAATTTAAAATTTGATAAGCCTGGCTCCTACCTAGGAACGACGCATTGTAGGAGGAAGGGTATAACCCCCTTTCATCACCTCCTTTCATCAGGGTTCGGACTGAGCATAAACGCCCAAATATAGAAATTAGAGAAAATTAAAAAAATCGACCGTTTTTTTTGCGGGAATAGTCAGACAACTGTGAGATTTTAAGAATAAAAAAGAAAGAACGTGAAATTAATTGAGTTTTGAGTTTACAGTGGGGGAATCTCTCCGTATTAGAAAGTATTACAGACTTTAAGAACGGATAAGAGAAAGCGAAAGTCGGGTTATTATTTAAGTGAATTGGCAAATTTGAATATAATCTTCAGTATCGAAGGTTATAAGATTATTGAAGACGGCAAATTAGGAATATTTGTCAAGTTTTCTGCGTACATTGGATAAGGAAGGTGAGAGGCACCTGTCCCATTGAGTAATCGGCCTAAGAGGAGATTACATCGAAAGTACCAGTTTCCGGGGTGGATACGTGATTTGTTTTGCAGGGAAGTTCCCCTGTTTGAGTTTTAGTCCAGCTAATTCACTAGTGGAATATTCACGCGGTTTTTCTTTTTACTTTCTCGTCCAACCCCTGTTAAATCATTTTTCGGAGATATATTTCACTCGCGTAAAATTGCTTGCTTTGAAAGAAGTCACTATTCTCTAATGAAGTCGAGATATTCCGGTTATTTGAAAAACTGTTGAACATCATTACGCGGCGCTAATAATTCACACAGTAATTGCGTACCATAATTTTTGCATGTGGCAATTTTTGAACTTGCCACGATTGACTAATTAATTAAGAGGTAGTAGAATCGGGAAGGAGTACACCGGTAAAATGAGGGGGTACGAAATAAACAAGGAAGATATAATATATGAAAAAACAAGACGAACTCACCTCTCAGATGCTGTGCAAAATGAAGGGGAGTTGCGGGTAAAAGATAACACAGATACGAAACGAAGAAGTATGGACTGTAAGATACCGGCTTATTTTATGGAATAAAAGTTCGGGGACAGGCCCTCACTTAAACATATTTAATAATGACAAATTTTACGTATGAATGAGTCTATCTGTCAGAAAGATAGCGATATCGAAATTTTGGAATAATTAGCGAGACCATATAACGCGGCATTTCAGATGGAGGGGCAGCTTTTGAAAAATCCAATGAGGCCATTGCAGAAAGAATACAAAGTTATGAGGAGGTTGTTGAAAGAGCTGAAGGACGTCGGTCATTCTTTCTTCAAGAAATGCATTTTCTAAAGAAAAAAAAAGTTAGACAGAGAATTTGTCCGTAAACCTGAAGAACGTATTCGGAATATAGAAATTGAATTAAATTTGACTTACAACTCTACTCGGGAGGAATATATTGCTCGCGAAGGGTAAACAAAAGGGTTAAAAAAATACAATTGAATATTATTGGAAATTATCTTTTACTAAATGAAAAAACTATAGAACACGAAAAGCATGCACCTCTACTTTACATAAAATAGTAGAATATAAAATAGAGGAGGAAATACAAGAACGTATAGAGGATGAAAAAAAACCAGAGAGCAAAAAGAAGAGGAAGATAGAAAAGAAAAAGAGAAAGATAGAAAAGAAAGAGAGAAAGAAACGAAACAAGAGCAAAGAAATATTAAAAGGAATTACAATAAAGAAGTGCAGGCAAAGGAAGTGGACTCTGGAGTCCAATTCAGATTTAGTGATGATTTAATGTGCGTGATTGGAAAATTTTAGAAAAGTAGAGATGAAAAGAGAAATGCAAAAAAGAGACAAAATTTGCATATTCAGCCTGCAGTGGCGAAAAATAAAAAATTAGATGGGCTGTGCCTAGCTAACATAAATAATAGGGGGGGGGGGACAAAGAGGTCCAAGACCCACTGGGAAAATTAGAAAATTACAATAAGACGAAAAAGCTTAGGAGGGAGGAGAAGACCCATGACATATTAAGAAAAACTACAGATAATCATGAGATCGAATCGACTTGTCGACAAAGGGCTGGGGAAAAGTTGGGAGATGTTGATTGTCGGGTTGGATTGGATAAACTTGGGAAGGAATCTGAGATTAATTCCAAATTTAACGTATATTCGGTCTCTTTCACGGGGGAGGAGCCCCTCTGGGGATCAATTAATTATGAGTGATTCTCTCAGTGGACAACTGGTTGACCAGTTGTGACCCTGTTACCGAGATTGTGCCTCTCTGATGTGGAGTCCTTGGGGGATACTTTCTCCCAGTCACTTCATATTTCACCCAAACCCTTGTCCAGTAACTCTATTCATAGTACCTACTTTTCATGGCTATCGACAATTATTTCCGGCAAACCTTATTCGGTATCTAAATTTCATCTTCAGTGTATCAACGCCTATTCTTCATCTGATTATCCCAGGGGAGGGAACCCAGAGCCAACTGATGAATGATTATCTCAAACTTTTAGCTGATTTCCCTGTACCCCTATCGTTTTCACTGGCCTGTGTATTTTCGGCCTTGGATTATTTCAAACCTGCCAAGGGGCAATTTACATTTTAAGTGAGATGTGCTGTTGTTTCCACTGACGGAAATTAAGAGGCTAGTGCGGCCACTTTTTCATGATGGCTGGCATCATCGAATGTGCTAGAAACTGATTCGCTGCTCTTCTCAAATGTATGTTCGTGAGAGCGAGAAAAGTTGTATTTTTGATGGTGCTGAGCGCGATTACTTTCTGAGAATCTTGGGGACTTCATTTTCAAAACCTGATTCGGATGCCATACGATAGACACCATGGTGGTTCTACAGTAGAGATGTGCAGGTGACGACATATCCAGAGCCAAGCGAAGGAAGCACAGGCAATGGTGGAAGAAAGAAGACATATTATTTTGCAAAGTTGAAGTTCAGTGCTATGTTTGTGAGGGTGAAGCAGCGTGGCTTATGGGTGGTCATTTATCTTACGGGGGAAGGTGTTGGGGTTCCACCCCCACAGCCTTCAGAGAAATGGTTATAAATTATGCCCTGGGGCATATAAGGTTTATATAGAAAGGGTGATCAATTAAACTTCAGAGAGGGCTATTGTAGTGGTAAGCTACGGGTGTCACCACTTATTGGTGCAAAAATGGTGCTACACCACTTACTGGAGGGGAGCCCTCGCTGGCGCTAAATATTGTAATTGATTGCCCGCGCTTACCACTACTTTTCTGTAAGTATAGAGTATATTAATACCAAATTTACGATATACCCTGCTCCAGCGTATGAAAACGTGATCGAACGGTCAGACTATTTTTTTTCCAGGAACCCAGACAGGGTAGGAAAAGAGTTGCACGAAATACCGTGATCTATTATATCGACAGGGACTCCTTTGACCCTCCAAGGAGATAGCTAGAAATATTAGTGGTAACCCAGGTTTGGCATATTTGGCCTAGAGTTTGGCCGTCTGACCGTTCGATCACGTTTTCATACGCTGGAGCAGGGTATATCGTAAATTTGGTATTAATATACTCTATACTTACAGAAAAGTAGTGGTAAGCGCGGGCAATCAATTACAATATTTAGCGCCAGCGAGGGCTCCCCTCCAGTAAGTGGTGTAGCACCATTTCTGCGCCAATAAGTGGTGACACCCGTAGCTTACCACTACAATAGCCCTCTCTGAAGTTTAATTGATCACCCTTTCTATATAAACCTTATATGCCCCAGGGCATAATTTATAACCATTTCTCTGAAGGCTGTGGGGGAGTTGTAATCCTCGAAGACATAATTTCCGGACCTTTCAATTACGTTGAACAAAATAGTAATCTCAAAAGTTTGATTGGATGTGCTGGATGTGTTCTCTTGTTACTTTTGACTATTAAAAAGGGCACTAACACTTTAAATTTCCAATTAAATGAGCCCTTTTTGAAGTTTCTACAACTCCTTCGATACAAAGTGCCCTAGTCTAAAACCAAAAAATAATAAAAAATAAAAATAATAATACATTGTGCCAACATTGTTCTTTACTTAGGAAGGGCTATTGCGCTTCTTATGATACCTAGGAATTTATTAAAATAGTTTTTGTAGAATATTACTGGAAAAAACATTGTATGTGGTTTCCCATCTTCAAAATAAAACAAATTTCTTGTTTTTTAAAAAATGGCTAGGAAGCAACTCTGTCTAACCCTTAATTCTGCCTCGATCTTGCAAATGGTGGACAAAGTAATTGGTACAAACTATTCTTTCAATCTCCTTGAGAAATGAGGGATGACTGGAATGCATTTGTGCCTCGCTTGCACTTCTGGAACTAAGAAGTGAACATCAATATCATACTTCTTCAACTCAGATTTGCTCCTAAATAATTTTTTATACCGAAGAAAAACGCAAAAATAGATAATATCCAGTTGTTCTGGTAATTAAGTTTTTCTCTTTTTTTCAAACTTTTCTTACTTATGTTGCCCATCTAAGTGCCGCATTTCAGATTTTCAGTCAAGTAGAAATTTCACCACGAGGCCAAGAAAAATGGATATAAACCTGGGATAGAAGCTTGCTAGTTGCGGGACCAAAAGATATCCAAACTAAGGACACCAACATGGTGTTTCTGTTACTCTCTGTAATACAGTAAATAGAATAATAAATTTTATTTTATCCCCCTCTATTTAAGGTAGAGCAGTAAACAACACTTTGTGGCCAAAATAAACGTTCAAATCTTATCGTTTTGCATTTATATTTTTGGAAAGAAGCAGTGAGATACATTAAGGGAGGTTACAATCCAAAAAGTTTGGGATAGGGGAAGGAGTCATTCTACGGATTCGTTGGTCATTTTCACCCTCTATTTTTTCTATCAATAATTAGCATAACGTCTGTTTCGAAAAAAAAAACTTGAGACCACAGTTCAGCCCAAACAATCGTGTAACCTGAAGAAGATTACCCTCTTAGTTCAGTTTTTCGTAAGAAGTATGTACAACTAGTTGATGATTTAATGGAGAAATCTGTAATACAAGAGGAATAAAGCGATAATATAATTTATATACAAACAGAACTCAAAAGTGAGAAATTGATAGTTTCAATTAAAATATATGGATTAAATACAATTTGAAGAAAATTCAACTGCAAAATTGTAGGTAAAAATTCAAACGTATTCGTTTGGTAATCTCAAAGCACATCATGAAAAAAACAGCCATCGTACATCTCTGTACATGAGCGTGTCGAGACCAGTTTCACTTCTCTAAACTTCTTTTTACCATGGCCAAAGTTACTGTCAGGATCCAGCCAACTAAATTATAACATTACAGGCTTCAACGAGCTAAAGAAGGCCTGAGTAATTTATCAAGGGCAGAATTGGTTTCTGAAAACGAATATAAGCGGGTGCAACGAAATTTTGTTGTGCCAATATCACCTAATTTACATAATCGATTACGTCATCAGCTATATTTTCTGTTTTTCGACCTAGATGACAGGTCGGAACTTAGAATGTGAAAAAGAACAAGGTATCAAGAGAGAAAATGAAAAATGATGAGCAAAATCAGATCTAGCTTCCTAACTGCACATTATTAAAACATACCTTAGTGGTGACACCAGAAACAAACTTTCCTGTACTGGCATTAGATTTAGGTTCAGAGGGGTAGGAACAGAGCAATTGGGGCTGCACAGAAAGGTGACAACGCCTTTGTAACTCCCTTCCTTTAGTGACACAGATATTGAATCTTAGCGTCGTCAGAAGTACGTTCAAATAAAAAAAATGGCTGCAGGAATACAGTTTTTGAAAAAAAAGGAAAGAAAATAAATCTAAAGAAAATGATCTCAAATTACGCATAGTTTACACTTTTTCCGGTGAATTATTACACTTTCCAGCACAAGCAGACAAAACATAACAAAATCGGGGAAGGCATTTACAATTCTTGGTGCACTTTTTGCTACACTAACAAAAGAGTTTTGAATATCCCGACGGAAGCGAGGAAGCAATCTAAACAACAGCAACAACATCCTGTCCAGAAAATTGCCATCCATAACTCAAAGGGCTTGGCAGACATGTTCTTGCAATCAATGAGGCATTCCATATTGCAAGCTGATAGTAAAACCGCTTACAATGTTCCACAAACGCCCCCTCTGTAGGAGGCGACGCCTTTAGCTCTTTCTTACAAGGGTACAAGTGTACTCCTAAATCACCGAGGGTAAACTGATTAGGATCTCTTCCATAAGCACCGATTATCAGCTTTCTTGCAAAATTTGGGTAGCAGAACATACGCCTTCCGTGAAGGTATCATCTCTCAGCTTCTGTATTGCACACTGAATTTCCATGTACAGACCGCTCTTCTTGGCGGACGCTAAGAATGTTCGTTTCCCTTTGGAGAAAAAATAACTCGTTATGTCACACCCCGAATGCAGTGAATGAACGCCAGGGGGTTTAACATTTTCGTCTCCGTTCTCTGGAACAAAGAATCAATGGGAACATAATCATTTGGAAACTTCACGATGAGTTAAAGCACAATATTATTTCCAGGAATTATGTTAAGGAGACGAGGGATTTGGTCTAGTAGTATCATAACTACATCAGTATCATTAGCACGAATAGTCACCCTTTCAAAGCCGTTTCTGAAGCAAAAGGCAACCTGTAGAGTCATTTTGCCGTCCACTTCCTCATGTTTGCTACACAGAAATCCCTCGAAACTGAGCGAATCAACATCATGACTTAAACATATAGCTCTAATCCTGTCTTCAAATCCTCCAGACAGCCATATGCACAATGTGTCGGCAGTACTTAAGCTGCATATATTGTCAAATCTATTTGCTTCCCATGTTTAATAAATTGCTTTCGTCAAATTTGCTTTGCTCTTTGTATTTGCAACAATCTTTGTCCAGTTTCCAATTTTTTAGCTAGTCAAGACTGAGTGGACTGTCAAGCAGCGGCCACGTAACTGGTGAAACCCACTGCAGCCCTTCTGAGATATACTGCAACAATTTGAATCAGTGTGACCAAAGAATCTGTAATACCTGTCACCCAAGATATGAATTTCACTTGCTGTTTCAGGTATCCCTTTCAAAACGGCTTTAAGCAACTAAATGGCATAGATTTCGACGGTTTAATTTTCAGCTGGTGGCTTTTGGTGAACCAGAGGCATGAAGTCGATAATAAAAGCTTCACGCCCATACAAGCAACGTTCCTCATTGAAGTTCGAGTTTTCAGGCCGTTCAGGAAAGCCACTGGCCTCTTTCAGAAAATCTAGAACGGTAGACTTAACACCACTTCGAAGCACAAACTTAGAATACCTGAGCTCAAAAACTAAAGGAGCACATGAAACGAGTTCAAAGCTCAGAATATTTTTAAGCTGTTTCAGTCCACTGTTAATACTGGAATCTATCCCACACAGGATTCTCTTCACTCTCATAAGCTCAGAAAATACTGCGCTTTGCCCAACGGCATTCGTTTTTTATCCTCATTCTCTTGAAGCAACATCCGCTGGGGTTTCTTTAACTTTTGAAAAGGTTTTTTCATCCCCTTTGACATACGTGGCTACAGCTTCAAGTCCTCGTTCCTCAACTGACAGTAAGGAGCTCGCAACCGATTGACCGGCCTGTTCAATGGTTATCACATTCATAAAGATTTCTTCAGTTGTAGTGACAGACCCCGGAAAATCATCATTTGCTTTTCGATAAATTTCAAGCTATCTCCGTGCTGCGGAGAATAAAACTCTGAAGTTTCATTCATACTAATAAGGTCATACAAAGCAGATGATACTGAGGCAACAAAAGATAGGGTATTAAACTATTTTGCGAATGCTAGTAGACTTGTTGTAACACTAACCAGACCAGAATCTCTTTCCGAATCAGGATTTTGGGTGGATTCAAGTGTATGATCCTTCGGCACAAGGTTAAAAGAGCCTGGTCGCTTTTTCACATTGAATATAATCTTCGATTAGCAACTAAGTGATAACATTGACGTTCGTGCAATGAGATTGCATTGCTAGGTAGCACTCTCGTAAAATATCTGCTAGGTGCATAAATGTAACGCAAAGAGGGTGTCCGACCGTGGAAAGATCCGGGTCACATCGGGGGAGTTAGGGTGGGGGAGGGGAGAGAACTTGCAAAATACTTAGTATTGCACTGAGTATAGCTTTTTCACACTAATGTCCACTAGTTGGAGAACTCGTAAATTCTTAATGCTTGCAAGTGTAAATTAAGGCAAGGTAAATGTGAAAAGTAGAGTGGAGACCGAATACCTCCCCCCCCCCTCTACTCTTTAAATCCATCATTACCGGAATCGGATCTGAAATTGTTCTAATGGAGAAATATTCTACCCAACAAATGCTCAAAAAAGCTCCCAATAAAAAAAATATATCCAATCTTTGTTTTATATTATTTCTGCAGATACGCCCTTTTTGCCATTGGCACAAGGAAATTTGAATGCACCACCAGCTATTCCTTTTCTGTGCTTTTTTGTGCCCTAGATTCCATATTGAAACCTTCTTTAGCTTGTTGAAGCCTGGTAACTATTTTCTAGTGATCTTTCTTTATCGTGGGTCCTTGACTATTAATGAAAAATGCTGTCACAATCTAGCATTGAACCGACCGAAGAGTCAGGAATATCATCTTAGCTGTATAAATTTCACAAAATAGGGTTTCAAAGGTAGTGCGATCAATGGCTTTATAGCTTTCGACATCAGTCCTTACCAATATTATTTGAAAAAAAAACTACATTTTCTAAAGAGTTAAAGAGGCTGAGTCACAAGTTCAAACCTTAAAAAATACAGGGATTAGGAGGTACAGTTGGGAGGCTGTTGCCCAAACCCCCCGCTCTTGTAGCCTCTTTTTTCAACATTTTTATTTTGGGGGTCTGCCGCCCCCCTCAACTCCCGCTTTTTCCCTTGCAAAAAAATGCTTTGCAACACGAACGAAGTCTGCTTGAATTTTTTACCGTAAGAACATCCTATTGCATCTCTTTGACTAGAAACAGTACTGAGCCTGTTTGCTGTACGCTTTTGTAGAGTTTATTACTTATTATTGCTTGACTAACTGTTAGCTGATCGTGTCTGGAGTTAAAGTAGGGGGGCTGCCGCCCCCCCCAAACCCTCCGCTTTTGAAAATTCTCTTGTTAAGGCTTTTAGTTCCTGAATACTCAAATCAAATGCACTGTAAGATTTTCTTTTTTCAACTTTTCTTCGAGCATGCGGGTATACGACATGTTATCGAAGCAGTGGAGACTTACCTGTAAGCTGAAGGCCGACTGTGATATTCTTCTGGAGACGCCTGTTGAGCCGAAAGATTTAATAGATTGGAATTAAAAAAAGAAACTGAGTTTATTTTTTAAACTTTAATTTTAAAAGATACTACTTTAAATTCAATATATAAAAAAATTACTCTGACAGGGAATTGAACCCGGGTCTTCCGCATGACAGACAGGAATAGTGGCCACTGTACCATCAGAGACTATTGTTAAATTATTTTTAGTCTCTGCAATCTATTTTCGACGCAAACAAACACAAAGTAAGATTTTCGTTTTTCGACAAAAAAAAACTTCTGGGAAAGAGCTGGAATTTTTGGAAGCTTGCAGTCGGTCTTGTCAGGTTAAGAGGACTATTCTGATCTAATTTAATAATGAAATACTATACTTTTAGGAATTTCAAAAATTAACATGGGCGCTTATAGGAAAACGAGGTTTTCGTAAATGTAAATTCGGGGGATAATTTTTTCGGTCTGAAAATATCAAAAGGCCCTAACAGGTCAAATTTCACTTCGAATGAGTCCTCATTCACCCGGATCCGTTGCCAACTGTGGCCTGTAGGAGTGTCAGATAAAAAGAAATAACTTGATGAACATTAATTGGCTATATTTGGTTTTTGGAAAACAGAGAAGGAGTGCTCGGATTGAGCTGAAATTTTGAGGACAAGCTCCCAGGCCCTAGGAAAGCTTATCCTCTAAATTTCAGCCTGCTCGGACAACGTTAAAGGAGGGCTGTGATGGGAGGGTCGAAACTTCCGGCCCACTTTCCCCCATGCAGATAAAGTCGGCGGGGGGGGGTGAAATTTTGTATGTTTCTTAGTTTGAGCATAGGCTACAAAATGCAATCACTGCCGTCTCTCTGCGACCGCTAGGACCGGAAATCGCTTAACATTGTGGTTGGTCGCCTCTTTAAAGAGGCACAAGTGTGCCTCCTTGATCTCTAGTATGAGTTCCACGATATATAGGTCCTTTCCCAGAAATATTTTTGTGTCTTTGGAAAGGCTTTCATAGCTCACGTCTATTTTGCTCAGTAGACTTCTGTACTCTGGCTCCAGAAAAGAAGAGTTATCATGGATTTCATCGTTCAAGCCGTTCATTAGGGCTCTGAGAATGCTGCAGAGTTCTTTATTAATTTCCAGTCATCCCTTGGGTCAGCTCCAGGATTAGAAACTGCCTCTGAATAACGAGCAAGTGGATGCCTAGGATATTATTTAAATTGGAACTCGTCTTTGGCTAATCAACCAACTTTTTTCCACTACTGCTTTTGATGCTTTGATTTCCCCTCTCTATCCGATCACTCTCAGAGGAAACGATATAGGACATCCTGTGTGGGTATAGTGTATTCCCATTTAATTCTATACAGTTTCAATATTTCCCAAATTTTTCACCTTATACGTCTTGCTTTAGTAGCACTAGTAGTAGCACCAGCAGTAAAAGTAGTAGCAGCTTCAGTAAAGTAAATAGCAGTAGTCTTAGCTTTAGTGGAAGTAGTAGTAGTAGCTGTAGTAATAATAGTAGCAGTAGTACTAGTATGAGTAAAATCAAATGCAACAGGATGTATACATTGTCTTTTGGTTAGTTCCAAATCCACCATAAGAAGCCCTGTAATTTTCAATTTCAGATACCAAATTCTTCCTAAGATATTGCTGATACACCCTTTTGACAACCTGCACACAGCTGGCATGTTTTGATTCAGTTCACTTCCCTCCCACAAAATTCTTAAAAAATTTCACCTTCATACCCTTAGACACAGTTTTGATAGTTGTCAAAGTAGTAGTTTTAGTATTAATAGTTGTAGTATTAATAGTAATAGCACTAGTACTAGTAGCAGCAGAAGTATTAGCGTATTGCCTTTTGGTCAGTTGAATATTCCTCTCATCATATTCTTGACAGTTCAACTTAGCACAATTAGCTGTTGCCATGACATTGCTGATATGTTCCTTTGATAACTTGTATGTCCATATAATTCTTGAAGTTTTTATCATAATGCTCTTAGCCTTAGAAGTAATTGTTTTGGAAGTAGTAGTTGAAGTAGTAGGAGTATTGAAAGTAGCCGTGGTAGTGGTAGTAATATTAGTAGTAGCGTGCACATTTTGCCTTTCGGTCAATTGATCTTCCCCGTTAAGTTTTCTCAGAAAGTTTCAACTTAATGCCCAAATCCATTCTTGGGGTAAGCTCTTTTGACAATATGTATGCAAATAGTGTTTTTTGATTTAGCTGAAATTTCTCCTCAATATTTTAAATGAAGCAGTGTAGTAGCAATAGCAGTAGTGGCAGCAGTAGTAGTGTTGATGGTTGTAGTAGTTGTAGTAGCTTGCAAATATTACCTTGTTTGGTTAATTGTCCACTACTTTTATCATTTGCTGAAAGTTTCAAGCTAATATAGCCAGTCATTCCAGATTTAAGCCCTTTTGGCAACCCGTATACATATAACATGTTTCGAGTTAGTTCAGTACTCCCTTCAAAATTCTTCGAAATGCTCACCTGATTACCCTTTGTCTATTTGGAAAGTAATAATGATCTTCATGAAAAGTAAATAACATAGGCTTTATGTAGTGGTAGTGGTAGCAGTAGTGCTGGTCGTAGTTGTAGTAGTAGTGGTAGTATGCAAATTTTACCTTTTTGGTCAATTGGTCATCTCCCTTATCATTTCCTGAAAGTTCTAAATTAATATACTCAGTCACTCCTGAGTTAGCCTTTTTAGCAACCTGTATAAACAGAATGCGTTTTGATTTAGTTCAACACTCCCTTCAACATTCCCTGAAAGGCTCACCTGAATGCCCTTTGTCTTTTTAGAAAGTAATAATATTTTTTATGGAAAGCCAATAACATATGCTAAATGTAGTAGTAGTGTAGTAAAGTAGTAGCATGCAAATATTACCTTTTTTGTCAGTTGGTCATCTCTCTTATCATTTCCTGAAAGTTCCAGATTAATATACTCAGGCATTCTAGAGTACACTCCCTTCAGCATTCTTTGAAATGCTTACCTGAATGCCCTTTGTCTGTTTGGAAAGTAATGATAATCATCTAGGAAAGTTAATAGCATAAGATAGATAGATAGATAGATAGATATTTATTGCAAATCAAAAGCCTCTTTGGGCCATGGCAAAAACAAACACAGTTGCATATAAAGTCAAAACACATGATAATAACATGCATAACAATAACTAAACATAGCCCATAGCAAATAAAAATAAAATAACATAAAAATTGCAACACAAAAGCACACATAATACTATAAAACTAACTCACATAATTACACACAATGTCACACACACATAATAATAATAATAATAATAATAATAATAATGATAATAATAATAATCGCGTATTCAAAAGCCTTTCTACAGGGCCATATACACTATCCATCAAATATAACAGGAAAACAAAAGTAAAACTCCCTTCCGCATTTTTATTCCAAACCATAACAAATCTTCTTCACAATAGTTCCTTTCTTATCTTTAGTGCCTGATCAACAAGTCTACATAATCTACACATGAGGCTAGGTACCGTCTGAGACAACATGCCCTGAAGTGAAAAATTACTTTTCCCCAAAATACCTTCTCTCAAATCAGTAAGCCCCTGGCACCGGCACAGAAAATGGTCCAGATTTTCCTCTTCAATATTACAAATGGGACACGTGTACCTAGACGCCGAGAACCCCTTACCTCTCTCAAATACTTTACTCCTCCATCTTAAAGGCAAACAGTTGGCCCGCAGCTGCAACCAATATGATAAATACTTACTTGGTAAATTAAATTTAAAGTAAATCTCCTGGCCAAAGACCTTTTTAACATCCTTATAAACGCTTAATGTCTCGGATCTCTCAATTTCATTCACCCATGTCTGTATCTACTGATCTTCTAATCTTTGTTTAACTATTCCAATTATATCAATCTGACCAATGGCGGGACCTCTACCATAATTCCATATATATGACAATCCTAATATGTCTAATAAAGATTTAACCCTAAACGGCCACGACCTCTTACGCCCTGAAGCAAGTAGCTCTTCATAGGCCTCTCTAATAAGTTTACCTCGTGGTACCTGCACTATCTTCATCCAAAATCTAACTACCTGAACCAGCCTATGTTTACGGAGCGAAAAAAGCCCTAGCTCATCTTTCAAAAACTGGGTATGCGTAGTCCTATGGAGGCCGAAAAGCCTTTTGTAATAAGTTACCTGAAGGGTTTCCAGCTGTTCTGCCGCTTCCATCCCCCATAATTCCCCACCATAATGAATAACTGGCATAATCTTCGTTAAATATTCTCTTAGGCATTGCTAGACTTTTAATACCCATAACTGTACCATTCCTAAAAACCGTCGATGATGCCGCTTTCCCCCTTTTTACTGACTCTTTAATGTGGGCACACCAACTACCATTATTTTGAAATACAAAACCTAAATATTTTGAATTTTCAACTATCTTTATTTCGTCTCCATTAAACATAAACTTACCATTACATTCTTCATCCTTTCTTTTACCAAAAATAAATATTTCTGTCTTCTTAACATTAAGTTGGAGCTTCTTCAGATCTAAGTAATCTGCAACAAGATCTAACAAAATTTGTAATTCATGGGCAGACTTAGCTACAAGTACGCAATCATCAGCTAAAAGCAAAACTGAAAATATTTTTGAACCAAGACCCACTGTCGGAGCCCACCTTCTTTCCAAAAACTTAACTAAATCATTTATAAAAATAGAAAACGAACGGGGGGAAAGAGCACTACCTTGTTTTACCCGTTTACAGTTTCTATATACTCTAAAAAAAACCTGATCTATTACCTTTACTACCGCCTTAGTTCCAAAATACATGCTAGTAACTAACCTCACAAAAATACTAGGTAAATCTATACTTCTCAGAATATCTACCAAAAGTACCCTCTCAACATTTTCAAAAGCTTTTCTTAGGTCTAAAAAGCTACATATAGGCGGCTTATCCCTGCTCCTTACTTATCGACTATAGCTCTAAGCGAAAATGCCCTATTTGGTGTACTATAACCATTCCTAAATCCTCCTTGCTCTTCATTTATAATTTTACTTTTATCTAACCACCTATCTAGCCTCCTATCTAAAATATTTTCTAACACTTTACTAAAAATTGGTGCTAGAGCTATGGGCCTATAGTTCTCATTCCAGCTAGGGCCCCCCTTCTTAAACAGAGGTATAACAACTGAAGTCTTCCATAATTCTGACCACTTACCTGTAGATACAATACTATTAAATGCTATAACTAATATCGACAAAAACACCGACACAAATTTCTTAACAACCCAGGCTGGTATCCCATCCAAAACTTGTGCTGAACCTCCTTTCATCTTACTAACTACTTCTCTAACCTCCTCTCTTGTCACTTCCCCTACTAATTCATAATCATTCTCTTGCAGCGGGAAAATACTTTCACCTGAACATGACGACTGACTATCCTCTTCTAGCCCTTCACAGTCTCCTTCTAAATTCTCAAAATAACCAGGCCACGACTCCGGTGAAGGCGTTCGACCTGAAATATTAGCTCTTTCCTTTCTCATTCTACTCCAAAATTCTTTAACATTCCCTAGTGTAAAATCCTCCATCATCTTTTTCCTTTCTAAACTATCCCATTCCCTACTTTTCCTCTTCAGCAATTTCTTATATTCCCTATTCTTAACTCTATAGAAATTCAACGCTTCTAACCGCAATTCTTCATCCTGGCACTGCCTAACAATTTCTAATTCTGTTTCTACCTCCTGCTTTAACCTTCTACATTCCTCATCATAATATCCTTTATCTCCTGATTTAACTTTCCTTTCTACCGCTTTACTAGACCACTGGTGCACTAACTCACATAACTCGGCAAGGACTTCCTCAGCACCGCAATCTAGATTTCTAATCTCCTCTAATCTATCCATTACTTCCGGTCTCGCTATTATCTCATTCATATTATCAATTTCTTTATTATTCCAATCTTTTTTTAACGGTTTTCGAACTCTAAACTTCTCTTGACAGACTGTCTCATACCTCTTTCCAATACCGCTCCTCTTACCTTCCACCTCTAAACCCAACTCTAACTTAACTGGCCAGTGGTCTGAACCAACTGACTTAAGTACCTCAACATCAACTGATTGAGCTGCAAGCCCACTGTCAACCAACACATAATCTATCAGACTCAGACGAGCTCCCGACATACAGGCAAACACCCCTACTCCCCCATCAGTTCCAAATCTCCCATTCCCAATTATTAGACCATTCTCCGAGCAGAGCTCCAAGAGCTTTCTCCCCCAACAATTCACCCTCCTATCCATATCTCTGCTACTTCTAGGCATTCCATACTCAGATAGAACCAAGTCAGGCACTTCTCGGAACGAAACACTCTCCATTTCTAATAAAGCACCCGTATAAGCGTTAAAATCCCCCATAACAACAAAAACATCCTCTGTAAAATCCCTTCTTAGTCTACTTAACTCTTCAGCCAACACATCCTATGTTTACTCTCTAGTATAGGAACTACTCTGATGTGCTATATACACAGATCCTAAAGTCACCTATTTATTTCTTACTAACTCCAACCGTACCCAAAGAATGTTCTCTGAATTACTAGCAATTCTATGATAACAACGGAAACGAGCTTTACTTAGTAACACGGTTATCCCTCCCTAGCAGTGCATGTTTCTTGCTGGCTTTCGCGCAACATGCTCAACACTAAAACCGTCGAATATCGGAGGGTCACTTGCGCTATGCCATGTTTCAATTAACCCTATAATATCGATTGACTTTAAATCTTCACTAATCTGTTTCCCTTTATTTTTCACACCTTGTGCGTTCCAGCTTACTAAACTTATTCGATGTATATGGCCGGGTTTTTCCTAGTCACTGCGTACCTGTCGCTCTTCGGTATTAGGTGCATCAAAATCTGAATCTTCCGGAGTAATGCGGTAATAGCCACGATATCGGTTACTATAGGGGGTACCTCCACGGGGGCCCCTCGACACGTACCGACCTAACTCTATTTGGCCAACCACCGTGAGCGACACTCGCCTGGAAACATTCCTACTCTTTCCCCTTGATTGTTCTTCAGGACTAATATCTTCCGATAATTTTCGCGTCTTCTTATCATTACCCTTTAATGGAGACCTCGCTAAAATAGTGTCTTTATGGTAGGTTTTACTGCCATATGTAAACAATGGAAGAATTGCCTAACTTACGGCCCTTTCCCTGAAGGTTGTGGGGGTTAGATATTCCCAAAGACATAATTTAAGGCCCTTTCAACAATAATGAAGAAGAAAGATGTTTGAGATTTTTAATTGGATGTTTGTTCTGAGAAGTGATGGGTGCGGGGGAAGGGAAGACTGGTTGTCCTCTAGTCCCTTTTGAATATTAAAAAGGGCAACATAACTTGTGATTTCCAATCAAAATAGCCCCCTCCTAAGTTTATGCAACCCCCCTTTCCATAATAACCTTATATGCCCCTGGGGCATAACTTACAACCCTTGCCCTGAGAACTGTGAGGGGGTTTGAATCTTCAAGGACATAATTACTGGATATTTCAACTAGACTAAACAAAATGGTTATCTCAAAATTCTGATTGGATCAGTTTGGAGAAATGATGGGCGTGGAGGGGGAGGGGGTTTGGTTCTCCTCCAATCTATTTTGCCTATTAAAAACGGGACTACAACTTTCAACTTCCAATCGAATGAGCCCCTCTCGTACTTTTTTACTAGCATCCTTTCTATAAAAACCTTCTATTCCCCCAGGGCATAACTTACAAACCTTGCCCTAAGGGCTCTGGAGGGTTGTCATCCTCAAAGACATTATTTCTTGGCCTTTCAACTAAGCTGAACAAAATGGCAATCTCAGAATTTTGATTGGATGTGTTTGGGAAAATGATGGGCGTTGGGTGGGGGCTTGTTGCCCTCCAATCACTTTTGGCTATTTAAAAGAGCACTAGCCCTTTTAATTTTTAATCGAATGAGTCCCTTTTGAAACTTTTACGACAAATCCTTCTATACGAAGTGACCTTGTTTAAATAAAAATTTATAATACATTGTACCCACATCACTCTTTACTTAGGCAGCGCGATTGCACTGCCTATGATAAGAATCTTCTTGTATTGTTTTAAGCATCCCTGCCATAAAAACTTCAAATACCCCTCAGAAGAACTTACAAACCCCACCCCTAGGCTCTAGCGGTTAGTTTCAGCCCCAAAAGCCTTGTTAGACGATCTTTGGAATATTTTGAATAAAATGACCGTATCAAATTTTTGTATTCGAAATATTTCAAAAAACACGACGTGTTGAGGGGGGGGGGGTAACTGCCTTCCGATCGCTTTGAATCTTAAAAAGGGCACTAGAAATTCAGATTATCAATCCAGCGAGTCCCCTCCAAAGAATTTACACCCAGCTTTTCTATAGAATCCATATATGCCACGGGGTATAACTTACAACCATTCCCTGAGAGCTGTGAGGGCGGGGGTGTCTTCCTCAAAGACATATTTTCCGGAATCTTCAACTACAATGAACAAATATTGCTATCTCCCAATTTTGATTGAATTTTTTTGGGGAAGGATCAGTGTGGGGGGGGGGGGGAGGCTGTTTGCTTTCAAATCACTTTTGACTCTTAAAAAGGGTAGTATAACTTTCAATTTCAATTCAAATGAGCCCCATCCGAAGTTTAATCGACCACCCATTCCGTATAAACCTTGTACGATCCGAGACCATGACTTACAACCCTATCACCAAGGCACTGAGGGGTTGTGTCAACCCTAGAGTCATTGTTTTAGTTCTTTGGGCTATTTTGAGCAAAAGTACTATCTCACAATTTTAATCAGATTCGTTTGGTAAAGAGGGGTAGTCAGGAGGGATGGTAGCTACCCTCCATCACTTTTGACTCTTAAAAGGGAACTCAAACTTCCGATTTATAACCAAATGAGCCTCATCTAAAGTTTATACAGCCATGCCTTCCAGAAAAACCTCAAATATACCCTGGGCATAATTTACAACCCTTGCCCATACGCTCTGGGGTTTGTTTCGGCTCCAAAAGTCTTGTAATATAATATTTAGACTATTTTGAATAAAATATATCTCAAAATTTCTATTAGATACATTGTGGGACAATATGACGTTTGTGTGTGTGGGGGTAGCTGCCCTCTGATCACTTTGAATCTTAAAAAGAGCATTAGAGCCTTAGATTACCGATCCAATGAGCCCCCTCCAAATTTTATATGACCACACTTTCTATAAAAACCTTATATACCCCAGGGCATAACTTACAGCCCTTGCCCTGAGGGCTGGGGGATATATTATCCTCAAAGACATTATTTCCGGACCTTTCAAACACGTTGAACAAAATGTCTCTCAAAATTTTTATTGGAAGTATTTTGGGAAATCATGGGCTTGGGGTGTTTATTTGCCCTCCGATCACTTTCGACTAATGAAAAGGGCACTAATATTGTTAAACCAGCAATGTGTTCTCTTTCTGAATTTCTGATTTCCAATGCTGTTTGCTTTGCTGATGCAGTACAGTTAATTCCCTGTGAAATTTTTGATTCTTTCAGGAATTATGTGAAGCAAGGAGATCCGGCAATGCTTGAAGGCTGTGATGTTGAATGTAAACAAGATCTACTCTGCTCGATGGTGACATCCAATTTCGGAGATCAAACAAATTGTAATGAAATATCAAGAAAGATGAAATTAAACAATTAAATTGGAATACCTTATAATCATGTATCCAATAAAATATACAAATCGTAATCAATTTTACTAGTAAATTTTACTGTTAATAGAATTCTAATTGGTATTGATCCTGAGAATAAATTAAATCCCCTTCTCTCAGCTCTTTAAAAATAGAAATGAGCGCAGGGTTTCCGGAACGTCAAAAATAAACACGCTAAAATCTTGAGAAACAACCACTAGGTGAGCGGGAAAATCATTAAACTTATAATTGACAGCCTTTCTTCTTGAAACTGACAGAAAAAGGTGTAGTTATCAATTATTTATACTTTTGAAAAAGCCTATATTGGTTGTCTAGAGAGAAAGCAGGTATTTTAAATAGTGACCCAGAAATTTTATGCTTGTTGATGATAGTAAGACTGTTACGGTTGAACAGAATTGTTATCAAACTGGGAAACAAACAAAAATATACGGGCCAAAACTACTCCTCTTCTCTCTATGTTGCTGACATGCATTACTAGGGAAAATGCTTAGGACGGAGGGGCAACATAACCTTCCAGGTTTTTACTGATTCCCTTTGTGTGATCAATATATTGATCAATATGATCAATAGCCGGCTTATTTGATCCGATTGTGGTTGCGCGATCCGACTATCTGAACCGACTACGTGATTGGATTATGAGTTAATTGATTTTATTTGATCAATTATTTGAAAAAAACTACGTTTTATAAAGAGTTAAAGAGGCAGAGTTACAAGGTCGACCCTTAAACCGGACAGGGATTAGGAGGCACTGTGAGGGGGCGACCATCCCGCAAATCCACCGCTTTCGCAGCCTTTAGATATAAAAAAAAATTTCTTTAAACTGAAAGTAAGGAGCAACATTGAAACTTAAAAAGAACAGAAATTATTCCGTATATGAAAGAGGCTGTGCCCTCCTCAACGCCTCGCTCTTTACGCTAAAGTTTTTATTGTTTAAAAAAAGAGTTGTGATAAAGTCAAACGTTAGCGTAAAGAGCGAGGCGTTGAGGAAGGCACAGCCACTTTCATATACGGAATAATTTCTGTTCTTTTTAAGTTTTAATGTCGCTCCTTACTTTCAGTTTAAAGAAATTTTTTTTTATATTTAAAGGCTGCGAAAGCGGGGGGTTTGGGGGTGGTAGCCCCCCAACTGTGCCTCCTAATCCCTGTACGTTTTAAGGTTCGACCTTGTAACTCAGCCTCTTTAACTCTTTAGAAAACGTTGTTTTTTTCAAATAATTTCTGCACGTTTTTGCACAGTTTATTACTTATTATTGCTTGACTAACTGTTAGTTGATCGTGTCAGGAGGTAAAGTTTGGGGGCTGGCGCCCCCCAAACCCCCGCTCTTGAAGATTCTTGTGTTGAGGCTTTTAATTCCTGAATACTCAAATCACGTCGTACAGGGTGCCTCCTAATCCCTGTACGTTTTAAGGTTCGAACTTGTGACTCAGCCTCTTTAACAGCCCCCCAACTGTGCCTCCTAATCCCTGTACGTTTTAAGGGTCGACCTTGTAACTCAGCCTCTTTAACTCTTTAGAAAACGTAATTTTTTTCAAATAATTTAAAAAAGAAACTGAGTTTCTTTTCAAAGTATATAAAAAAGTTGCTCTGATGGTGAATCGAACCCGAGTTTTCCGCCTGAAAGTCTGAAGTCTCAGCCGCTGGACTATACAAACACAATAGTAATTGTTGTTTAGCAAATAGAAGGTATTTTCGACGCAAGCAAATTCCCAAAAATCTTGATATGTGGTTTTTGGAAAACAGGGAAGGAGTGATCAGATTGAGCTGAAATTTCGACGATAAGCTCCCAGGCCCCAGGAAAGCTTATCCTCTAAATTTCAGCCCGCTCAGACACCGTTAACGGGGGGGGTTGTGGAGGTAAAAATTAACCTGGGATAATATCGGAAAACGAGGTTTTTCGTAAATGTAAATTCGGGGGATAATTTTTTCGGTCTGAAAATATCAAAAGGCCCTAACAGGTCGAATTCTGCTTCGAATGAGTCCTCATTCAACCGGATCCGTTGCCAACTGTGGCCTGTAGGCGTGGCTAAGAAAAAAAAAAGAAATGAATTTTAAGTGGCTATATTTGGTTTTTTGAAAACAGGGAAGGAGTGATCGGATTGAGCTGAAATTTCGAGAATAAGCTCCCGGGTCCTAGGAAAGCTTAACCTCTAAATTTCAGCCCAATCGGACGTTAAAGGGGGGCTGTGGTGGGAGGGTCCAAACTTCCGGCCCAGTTTACCCCATGAAGATAAAGTCGGAGGAGGATGAAATTTTGCAAGTTTCTTAGTTTGAGCTTGGGCTACAAAATGCAATTACCGCCGTCTCTCTGCGACCTCTAGGACCTGAAATCGCTTAACATTGTGGTGGGTCGCCTCTTTATGGAGGCACACGTGTGCCTCCTTGATAACTGGTTTATCTAATGCCTTACATACTGAAGGAGAACTACTCCTTGTGTTATTTTACTGTAAGAAGCAAGTCTTATCAGGATTTCGTTTCATTGAATTTTAAATTGAATTGTTTTGTTTTAATTTGTTTCTATATATTAAAAAGTCCAGAGCAATGAGTAGTATAAGCCAGGTCATTTCGTATCACATTCCGCTACCTTGCGATCGAGCTTTATTTTTTTTAAATCGATGTTTAGTCCTTGTAGGAGGGTATTGTATAAACTGAGGGATAGAAAGGGGATAGGAATGGATAATAGGAGAAAAAAGTGGCAAATTGTCACTGCGTATAGCGGGTTAGAGGTCGATTTGTAACATTTTTCTTTTTAATAGCTAGAATCCCCTTCACTTTTCATTTCCTAGTATATCTATGCTAAGAGTAAAATTTTTAAGTTTTATAAGTGTGTCCATTACTTGCATATTTCTAGTACCACATCATAGTAAGATTAGGGGGTGGAGTTAGAGTAAGACCATCCCAAACCGACTTATTGTTTACTGTTAAAGCACCGAGGACAGTGAAAATAAATAAATATCTTTAAGCTTAACCCGTCTTTATTCTCTAGAATAGTTCTATTGATTCAGGAAATTATGAAAAAAATTGAAAGTAAGTAACAAACACTCTCTTGAATTCGCCTCGTGGACACACATCATGGAAATTTCATCCAGGAAATTATGAGAAAATTGTAACTAATTGTGGTAATATTATTTTTATGGTATTTAGGTGATGTTGTTGTAGATACCTTTATTCTCCCTTTATAGGAGAGATAAACTCTGGCCCTAAGGTATTTAAACTTTGGTAGCGTGCCTTGAGCTATGACCGGCCTAATGGGGCGTATAAGCTGGGTATGTTCGAGGGACTAAAAGATAGATTGTAGAGAGGTTGGCTATAATACAATACTTTTATTCAGTTAACATACAATATTCCCAGATATATATATATATTCTACTGGGACTGGCTGTCCAAAGTAGACCACAAGTCTCAGAAAACTACAATTATATATAATAAGATACTTTGACACTTACAATGATTCGACAATATTCCAAGGTATTTCTAAATCAACGGACCAGAGGTCAGTCCGGCATAAAGTTAGCATCAATCCCCCTTCCCATAAAATGTATCCTTTATACATTTTTATCAACCACACCTTCCTGTACCCAACCGACCCAACCGACGCAATAAAAAGTGGTATTTCGAAACTTTGTATTTGCGTCTTAATATATTTTTACTAAATTCCAAATTGACTTAAATTAGAAGCTGTACCACAATACTCCCCATTTAAAGAAGAGTTGTCCGAACTCTCAATATTTTACTTTTAAAAACAACTTAATTTTGTTTACAGCTATTATGCTGCCATCTTTTGGTCATTATGTGCATATACCCTCAATGGGTTTCCTTAGGGTCATGTTTCAGGTCCAATATAGGCCATGTACTTTTTTTTGTCGAAGGATTTCAATTTGAAATTCATCCTTGTTTATCTTTTTCTCTGTCGCTAGGACTGAAAAATACTCTTTTTAACCTATTCATATGCATCTTCTGTTTTAGCTTGACCCAAAGCGGCTTAAGCATTATATTAGTGGTTCTGCTTAAATTAGATTTCAAGTTATATTAGAAATGTTTATGAATTATTTGAGTTTAACTTTAATTCCCATTATTAATTTAATTTATCTGTGTGATGTTGTTGATATACCGTTTACTTTTCAGGTATAGAAATGCCTTGGATAAATTACACATAACATTTTTGGTTTTTAAATTTTCACATATTTTTCCAGCACAAAGCATTTTCACATATTTCAATAATATAAAGCCTTGAGGCTATCTAGCACATTCTCTAGGCCTAAATTACGTTCTGATTTTATCTCACTTACCTGATGAACTTGTAGTAAAGTCTGTAATACTGCATACAGTTTCCAAAATATCAGTTGAGCAGGTATGGTTTGGTTTCTGATGGTATGAGATGTTTGAATCAGGATACATTTGAAGTGGCTTGAAAATTTGTTACTTTCCAAAATGCGTCAAAAAATGATTGTAAAAAATGGATCCAAAAGGCTGTTACAAAATCTTTGATTTCCCAAAAAAGGCTAAGGCTGTATCTAAAATAAATATTCACATTAGAATACACATAAAGCATAATTTGTTACCTATATATAGTAAAAAGAAACACTCAAAATTTGTATATATCTCTGCATTCTTTTTTTCTAAACGAAAGTTAATTACTTTTAATTATTTTTTCCTCTTTTTACTCTTAACATATAATTATTAATCACTTAAAAGTCCATCAAGACTTTTATCTGATAAGTGTTAACTGCAATTAAAATATTTACAAAAAAATAACTCCAATATATAGATCTATACACTATAACTGATAACTGTGATTAACCTCTATATAAGGACTTGGCAATAGTCCATATAACATGACTTTGCTATAAAAATTTACATGTTTATATTTTTTTTATATGATAACAATTCCATATTTATTAAGGGTTTTCAAAATATCTCTATAACTGTATATATTTTCTCAACAACATTTGTTACAACTATATTTATTTTACATATACGACTATATACATTTTCTTATCTTTTTTTTACAACTTTGGTTCTACTTCGAAGCACTTTTGTCATTAACTGTTATTAGCCTACTATAAGTCTATCTTTAAATTCGGAATTTCGAGCCTTTTTGCTCTTTTCGAATTTTTAGAAACTTCATACTCTTTTCCAAAGATTTTGTCGGTAATCTCTTTATTTCAGCTTTATTATCCCCTAGAGACGATACGCTCTTTACAGCTTAAACCTGACGTCCTAAAGCATTAGGCGTTAGCCATTGTATCTATTTTTAGGCTCTACACTGAGTTGTGCCTACACTCTGAAGGTTAGGTTACCAGGGTTGCCTTTTAATAGCTCCAATAACGTTTCTAAGTTCTCTTGTCATCAGCTACAGCTAAAGGGACTATTATGAACCTGCACACACAATAATTAATTATATCGTATAGTATTGCCACACTTCTTGATTTGTGGCCACAGTTTTCTCTTGGGCTATTCTCTTATCAAACAAAGTTGCCCTTCTGCAGAAAAATACCCTGCCTTCATGGGTCACAGTAATTTATTTTTAGACATACAAGTGACAATGATTATTTTCACTTTAAATTCCCGACTTTTAGTGGTCTTGTCTTAGGTTTCAACTTCAGCTTTGGTTCTTAAGGCTATTATGTGCCTAATTTTAATTTTTCATGCCATGTTAGTCATTTTTCTGAAAACGACTCCCACATAAAAGAGCAACATTTTTCATGTCTACTTGGAGCATTTCTCCAATATTTCTATTAATCTCGGCCCGAGTTAACCACTGTAACGGTGGCTCCGTAGTATTAATGCTACTTATTTTGTACTTATTTAGTACAATTTTCGTACTAGTCTCGTTCGGTCAGTTCAATATGCGCGTATAACAGAGTTTAACTGACTCCGTTGAATTTCTTTTCCTTTAATTTTGTCTTGTTATATTTTCAACTTGAACCCTTTTTATTCTTCTTTTTGATTATTTAATTCACTGAAGCCTAAGGCTTTTTTTCAAGACTTTTTCAGCTTTTTCATTAAAATAGGTCTTTTTTAAGCCTATATTTATATGTTTCATGTTTTATTCAAAACTTTTACAAGTTTTTATGCTGATTACCCTTCTATGGTCAAATTCATTATCTCTTTATTTTTAAGCGGTGGGGGGGGGGGTGTCTATTGTTGCACCCTGTATTTTTTTGAAATTATTTAAGTTTCTTCGTCCGAAAGTGTTTGTGTTAGAAAAGTACTGTATTTTTTTCAGCTGATTTTTAGCACATTTTTAATTAAGTTTTGCCCCGCATTTGCTAGTTCTCATTTCTTCCTAAAAATGCAATTTTTACGATATACTGGTTGCCAATTTTATCCCAGCTTTAATTAATATTTTATTTGTCAAAGAAAGAGGGACAATAATTCCCATGAAGGCTAAATAATTCTGAACTCGGTGCTCATTATCTGTGGTTTATTGATAAGCTTGAATCTGGGAGAATTATAAGAGTGAATTTCTGTTCATTACTGAAAGTTTTTTCGTTGTGTAATGTTTTATTTTATTTTCAAAGAAAAAGTGGATACGTTTAGTTTGTCTTAGGGTTCAACGGATTGGGCTTTGGGTGTTTGGGTTGGCACAGGTGAAAGCCAATTGTTTAAACTAGGGATCTCCTGTGCCAATTCGTTTTCTCAGATCCAATACATCGCTAGAGTTAAAATTATTACCTTGAACTACTGTGGTTTGCTTGTGACGATGAGGTTTATTTTTGGCTTTTTTAAATGAATTTTGTCGTTATCTTTTACCTCCTAGTAAGTTTTTAGGTTATAATTTATTTTTATATTGCTTTTCGTTTCTTTTACCTAGCACTTTTTTTGCTTTCTAAGCTTATTCTAAGTTTCGCTTAAATCTGTATAGCGCTTAATTGTTATCTTCAATTTTTTTCCTTTTTACCTTTTGTAACCAATAAAAAATTATTATATTAGACTATAACTAATTATAATAAGGTTACAGCCAGCTTATACTTTTTGCGCACTTACTGTAAACCCTTGCTGCATTATCCTATTATTTTTTTAATTTCCTTAAAAAAAAAAACAAATTCGACTTGAGGTGTCACCTCAGGCAAAGGTCAGTAGATAAATTGCATGTACTTAACAACGAGAGACCAGCAGTGATTGACTTCCTCCAAATTTGCTAGCTTCCAGTTACCCTTTTTCCGCAGTCAAGCCTCCTTCGTTTTTTTCAACAACCCACAATTTTTTTTTTAAATATGCATATCAAAAGAATTGTCTTTTAATGCTGATTCTAAATATATAGTGTTTATTAAGTTTACCTTAACTCGTATAAAGTTAGGAATTTGAACGTTAATTATTGTAATATAAACTATAACGTCCTGTGTGATTGTTTTCGTAATATTATTTCTATTTAGTTCCTGGATACAATCTACTTGTAGGCTAATTTGAATATAAGGGACTATTGACTTCACTCTATTTGATTTCTACTATCAGACCGTGTTTTGTCTTATATACACTCTACCTGATATTCGACTAAACTCTACTGATTTATAATCAGAGTAGACTTGAGGATGATTTGTCATTGAGTAACCGTAAGAACGGATCAGAATTATCAATATCAGCTATCCCAAAAGCATGCACTGCCTTCTCTGTTTGTCTTAAATTGGGCTTATATTCTTAGCAAAGAAGCATGAACACTGGCTTGTTTTACGTCTACATGGCTCAAAACCAGCCATGGTTTAAAATTCAAATTTAAACTTTCTTGTGACTCATTTCGCGGAGCTAATTCAGAATTTGAACTTTTTCTAACACCATTATTCAGGAGAAGGTCATCTGTGTAGGTAAAGGAGACCCTTTTAAGACCTATCCCCATGCCTCCATTTTCTGTGATTAACGGTTTCTTTCATCGAATTTCCTGCCTTATGCAGACTTCCCATCACAGCTGGGTAACATTTTTTTTCGCTTCCTTCGGCGACTTTTACTAAGCTTCAACATTTGTTTTCTTACTTATAAAAGGTTACTTTTCTCTTTTTTTCATCCCTTTCCTCAAGTGCTTTAATTACAGATTTATATATCTTTTCCTTCCCTTTGCTTGTCAAACTACAAAACTAACCTAGTATTTGGGTTAGCTTTAACAAAGGTAATTCTATTGCTTATCACGTTGTAAATACCATATTTTCAAAGCGTCTCTACTTCTAAGACACTCAGAAATGGCAGCTTCTAACCTATGATTGTTCGGACCACAATTTATGTGCTTCCTTTGCTAAATTGTAGCAGTGTTATCCTTGAACAATAAGTCTATAGCCTGTACCTGTGGTAAGGCTGAATTAGGACCCTATTTGCCATTATTCTGCCTCAAATTCTTCTGTTTCTACCAACGTTACATCGGTCCAGCTAGATTTTGTTTTTCTTTACGTATTATCTTTTATTTTATTCTTTGAAATCGCGGTAAGAATCCATTATTATTTAGTGATCTATGGCACTACTACATTGCATTTATTACTAACACTAACAAAAACTACTAATTATACACTTACTTCTATTTGCTAAAAACTAGATACTGTATTTTTTTTCTATTTTACAACTCTTGATTGAGCCTTTTCCCAATTTTTTCTATTGTACCCAAACCTTTGAGGGGACACATATCTATTTCTAATAGCCAAAGTTCGAGCAAAGCTGCTCGAAGTTTTACTAATTCCAGCACCGCTAAAAGCGAAGTCCATTTACTTTCCCCTTTTGACAAATTCATTTTTGTTCCAACATACAGTTTTTATTTAGTCCTTTCGAACCAGTTTTTCCAACTTCCACCAGTTGTGGTAAAGTGATTCTTATGGTTGTTGAGGTGATGTTGTTGTAGATGCCTTTATTCTCCATTTACAGGGGAGATAAACCTTGCCCTAAGGTATTTAAACTTTGGTAGCATGACTTAGGCTATGACCGGACTAATGAGGCGTACCAGCTGGGTATATTCTAGGGACTAAAGGTAGATTGTAGAGAGGTTGTCTATAACGCAATACTTTTATTCAGTTAACATATAATAATACCAGATATATATATATATATATTCTACTGGGACTGGCTGTCCCAAGTAGGTCACAAGTCTCAGAAAACTACAATAATATATAATATGATACTTAGACACTTACAATGGTCCGACAAGATTCCAAGGTATTTCTAAATCAACGGACCAGAGGTCAGTCCGGCATAAAGTTAGTATCAGTCTCTCCCTTCCCATAAAATGTATCTTTTATACATTTTTATCAACCACACCTTGCTGTACCCAACCGACGCATTTAGCTATTAAGTGGTGATTTCTCAATATCCCATTAAGCAGAAAACTTTGTAGGATATGTTCCTTATCTTAATAAAAAGTGGTATATCGAAACTTTGTATTTGCGTCTTAATATATTTTTACTAAATTCAAAAGTGACTTAAATTAGAAGCTTTACCACATAAGTAACAAACTCTTTCTTATATTTACCATTTGGATACAGAATACCGAAATCTCATTCAAGAGATTATGGAAAAATTTGTAATTAACTAGCAAACTCTTTCCTGAACTTGCCTCTTGGATATTCAATACAGAAACTTCATTCAAGAAAATATGAAAAAATAGTAAGTAAGTAACAAACTCTTTCTTGAATTCACCTAATGGATACACAATACAGAAATTTCATTTAAAAAATTATAAAAATTGTGAGTAGTATCATACTCTTTCTTGAATTCACCTCATGGATACACAATACAGAAATTTCATTTAAGAAATTATGAAAAAAATTGTAGGTAAGCAGCAAACTCCTTCTTTAATTCCCCTCTTGGATGAACAATACAGAAATGTCATTCGATATCGAGTGAGCCCTTCTCAAAGTTTCTACGACAACTCCTTCGATACGAAGTGCCTGGGTATGGAGAAAAAACAAAAAAAAACATTGTGCCCACATCGTTCTTTACTTAGGCAGCGCTAGCGCACTACCTATGATATGGATTTCAGGTTTCATATAAAATTTACCTTCATACCTCAAACCACATCCTATAGTTAATGAGCATATCTCAATTAATTTATATCAGAAGACTAATTATCTCACAGTTCTAAATACACCAGTGAAGCACATTTGGACCAGTCAAAAACGTTTGGGCTTGTATCATTTCTCTCATTAGACCTTTCTAACATTGTTTAAAATATAATCGACTTCAATTACTATCGTTATAAGGTTTGATGAAACTTAGGTTTTAGATTTGAGAAAAATTTACCTTTATGTCTCAAAATTTATGTTATAATTAAAGTGTATATTTGAAGTAACCTGAATCAGAAAACCAGCTATTTCACAGTACAGAATAAATCTGTTAAGTATATTTGGACCAGTTAAAAACATTTGGGTTAGTATCATTTGTCTTTTAAGGTTGACTTAATATTGCTTAAAATATATTCAATTTTATTACTATCGTTAGAACATTTTAAGAAATTTAGGGTTCAGTTTTAGGAAAATTTACACTTTCGTGTCTCAATCGGCGTCCTATAGTTAAAATGTATATCTCAAGTGTCTTAAATCAGTAAACTGGTGATCTATTGGATAAAGCCTTTAGAATTTGTTCCCAGGAATTTCTGGATTCGGAATTGTTATACTTGAGGGATATTTTGTTTTGTAACAATTACCCAATTAAGTTTATTGACAAAATAATTGAAAATAGGCGTGTTAAACATGATAGTAGGATTTTTGGGGTTTCTCAGTCTTTAGATTTAAAAGTATCAAAAAGTTTCATTTCATTGACATTTGTACCTTGTATGGGTGAGAAACTTTCACGGTTTTTGCGTAACTTTGATATTGATACATGTTTCCAATCGTTGAGGCCAATGGGTAGTTTCTTTAGTTCTGGTAAGGATTTAACCCGATGAAATTTAGTAAGTGGGGTTTATTAAATTCCGTGTTCTTCTGGGAAGTTCTATATTGGTGGTAATCACCAACAATTTGGTGAAAGGTTTATTGAATATCGAAATTCGATAGAAAAAAAACCCTACAATTAAGCAAACGTCCGGAAACTTTCGTTTCAGGCTTAGCAGAACATATTTGGTTTCAACCAGATCACTTTGTAAAATTTGATGAGGTCTTAGCTATTTCAAATGATAAGGGGTACACACAATGGGCTAGAGAAGCCATAGAAATTAAAAAACATATGTTTGCTAACCTTTCGATAAATAGGGACACAGGTAGTTTAAATATTGACCCACTTTATGATAATCTTCTAAAGAGTGAATCCACAGTCAATAAAGGAGTTAAAATTTTAAATAATCACCAGGGGACTATTTTACCTGCTAGACCAAAACGATTTGCTTCAATAATAGCCAATAAAAGGATTATTTCGCAACAGAATAATTAAAGTAATTTCCAGTTTTTATTTAATTTTTCCTCAGTTACTTTGGTGTTCTCACTGAAGTAATTCTATAATAACATCTTTTCCCTACGTGGATTAGTTTGCGCCAACTGTATATATACTTTTTTTCGGTGGTGGGTTTATTCGTTTTTTAGTTTTAGCTTGTTTTTTTTTTTATCTTCTTCCTCTTGTTTTTCTTTCGTGGTGAAGACACCTTACTTGGATACAGGCGAAATATCCGCGTTGTTTTACATTTTTCGTTTCTTTTCTCTCCACTGGCCGCAGTCTCGTTTGTTGTTTTTTTTAACTGAGATGTTTATCTTTGTTGGTTTTGCGTTTGGAAAACTAATGGGATTGGGAGGAGGGCTGCTTGCCCTACAATCTCTTTTTACTCTTAACATATATTAACATTATTTAATATTGACTGTTATGTTGACTCGTTTTAATCTTATGTTGAATGAATGAGCACACTACAAGTTTCATACAGTTTGTGGTAACAAACTGAAAGTAAGGAGCGACCCGACTCAATAGTAACCGAAACTCTAAAAAACTAAATTTTGATACCAATAGATATATCAAAAGAATCAGATTTTTATTCTGATTTCCAGTATATAAGTTTCCTCAAGTTTAGTTTTACCTATCAAAAGTTAATAATGCTGAGAATACTTGCCTTATTTTCGAACAAAGAGAAACACCCCTTAAAGATCATAAAACCTTAATGAAAATCACACCATCATATTCAGCGTAACAGAGAACCCTACTGTAGAGGTTTCAAGCTCCTATCTGCAAAAATGTGAATTTTGTGATTTTTTGCCATCAGAAATATCACGGTTACGTATTTTTTTTTTTTTTTTTTTTTTTTTTTTTTTAAAGGGGTTATTTTGTAAACCCAGTTTTTCTAGAATATCTCAAGAGGGCTTAATTGAACGGAAATTAAAAGTTCTAGTGCCCTTTTTAAGTTACCAAAAATGGAGGGCAACTAGGGCCACCCCCACGCTAATTTTTTTCCCATAGTCACCCGATCAGAATTTTGAGATAACCATTTTGTTCAAAATGATCAAAAAAATTATAACTTTATCTTTGAGGATGACTTAATCCTCCACAGTGTCCGTGAGAAGAGCTGCAAGTTATGGACTTTGCCCGGTGTTTACATATAGTATTGGTAATTGGGAAGCATAGAGCCGTTTTCAGGGGGGATTTTTCCGGTAGTGGGGTTTGGTTGGGGAATACTTGGGAGGATCTTTCCCTGAAGGAAGTTTTCCTTGTGGAAGGGGCATTGCTATGAAGGGGGAACCAGGTTTTCCAGTATTAAATAAAAACGCGATCAAAAATTAAATAAAAAAAAACAAGTTTTCAACTGAAAAACTTATCAACTGAAAACTTTTCAACATCAAAACTTAAAAGGAACAGAAACTATTACGTATATGATTGGGTTCGCCCCCTAGTCAATACATCGCTCTTTACGCTAAATTTTTTAGTACTTTCATAAGAGCTACTTATTCTAATTATAGGCCTTTGTGATTCAAGTTCAAGTTCAATAAGGGTTTTAATTAAAAAAAAAATAGAAGAATACACTTAACTCAGTTCCTTGTGCATTGATGCACGTTTGGGCCCGTAATAATTGCACACTCTAAATACAGCGTGGCCTCCTGTCCTCTCCAATTTCCACTCCGAACCGCCATCAAGTAACATTTAACACAACTTCTCCTCCGCTCACACCCCTTGAAGTATCAAACTTAAATGTAATAAATAATAATAATATCAAAAAATTCTAAACATAATAATAATAAAGTAAATCTAGTAAATAAATTTTTAATCTTTTAGATATTTTTTTTACATTCTTTTTAAAGGAGCCGAGAGACCTATATGACTTCAGCTCTTGCGGAAGTGCATTCCACTCTCTAGCAAACGCAATTCTAGGAGAAAATTCCGACCTAGCTGTTGGTGGTATATAAATGTCTGATGAAGATCATGTGTTTAAACTATGGATTTGTGATGCTAGTGTGAATAAGCCTTTAAATGGTGATGGGAGTGTTCCTGAAAAATATTTAAAGCAAAAAACGGTGCAAGAGAGTCGGTAAAGTGATGCCAGCGATAGTCTGTTCGGTGCTGGGCCTAAAATTTGAAGTGCTTTGTTGTGAAGTGAGTTTAGTCTCTGTAAATTAGTCTTGAAATTAGATTGCCAAACTGTAGAACAATATTGAATGTGAGGCTTGATAACTGCGTTGTAAATCAGGATTAGTATTTTTTTAGGGAAATGGTGACTGAGTTTTCTCAAGATTCCCAGGTTCCTTGAAAGCTTCGTATCGACACTTGCTATGTGGTGTCTGAACGAGAGGTTTTCGTCCATTAAAACCCTAGGTAACGAACGTGTCTTTTTTCTGGTCTCTTGATAAGTCCACGAGAGGTTTCAATGCCAATTACATCAGAAACCAGCGAATCTATACGCGAAAAAAATAAAACACACGATTTGTCAACGTTGATGACTAGACGATTTGCGTCCATCCACAGGTACGTTTCTTCAAGAATGTCTTGTAGCTTTGTTATGAGAGACTTGATGTTCCATTCTGATATTGCTATAAGTGAATCATCAGTAAATGCCGTTAGTTCGTCCTCGGCTTCTACTAAAGACCCCGGCGTCTTTTGTGGGTGACATAGTTTGCAGCAATAAGGGCTACGACTTGCAGGAGTCAGTACTTGCTGAAGATCATTTACGTGAACAAGAAACAATACCGGTCCCAATCTAGAGCCCTGTGGCACCCCGCAGTTAACTACGACATCATTTGTATGGTAATTTCCTGTGTACATTCGACGATTTTCCAGGTAAGACTTAAACCAATCTAGGACTTGGCCACGAACTCCAATATGATAATATGGTCATTTTTAAAGAATTGGAAGAAAAATTCGACCTATGGCGTATAGAGTGAGGTATTGACTAAGGGGTTCGTAAGTTACGTACATTTAATACTTTTTCGTTTTAATTTTTAATGTCACTCCTTACTTTCAGTTAAAAAAACTTTTTTTTTATTTAATACGAAGAAAAACCAATCTAAAAGCTTTTTCACGACAAAAAATTCAACATACAGCAAGTTTCACAAAAAAACTACTTCATCTGCTATTGATGCTGCACAATTAGATTTAGTCATTAAACCCATTGCCTCTCTAAGGACCCAATAGGCAATCTCCTTAAGCAGATACTCGTTATACAAAAATTATGTTTGGTTTTGGAGCTGTAGTTTATTCATAATTGATAGTAGAAAAGTGAATATGAAATTTTTCAAGAAAAGTTTTTGCACATGATCAGTATTTGTACATGCTAAGGTTATTCCACCCTTCAATGCTCATAAAGAAGAATATCTCAACTAAGAGACAAGCACTAATGGAAGTATCATTGAAAATTTATTCTTTCGTTGTCATGAAAGTGAGTAATTTATTATAAATACGACCTAGTTAAATATAATCCTTAGGTAACCACCCAAGGAAAGACATAAATGCACTGACACTGGGCGGCTACCACAAACTAATTCAACATACGTAAAAAATAACTTTTAAAAAATAAAAAATAAAAAAAAATAAGTAAATTTTAAACTTCATTTTCACACATACTGATGAACATTCACAGAATACACAGAAGAAAAAAGAAGATAATAACAAAAGAAAATAAATAATAACATAAATCTTCAATCACTGAATCCTGGCTCTTCACCCCCCCCCCCCCCCGCCTAGCAAAAATTCTTTATTTTCTTTTTAAATAGACGCTGGTGTTCAGCCGCATTAACACTATCTGGGAGGGAATTCCATACCCCCTGGCCCAGATGTTTCATTTGAAATCCAGTACGACTTCCACTCCTATTCTCTGTTACCAGATTGTTCACATTCCTTGTATAATAATCATGCCCATCATTATTTTGTCGAACAAAATCTAAGAACACTGATGGACACACTTCATGAAAACACTGGCAAGTAAAAGCCGCAGCCTGGTAGTCACGAACTTGTCCCACATCCATCACCTTTAATTTCCTAAAACAAGCTACTGTATTATTAGTTTCTTGAACGTAGCCCCCTATCAAATGGACTGCCTTATTCTGTAATACCTGTAAACGCCTAAAATTATCCAAAAAAATTGCTAGCCCATAACACAGAGCCGTACGATATATAGGGGCAAGTAATCGCATGATAGAGAAGTGGCATCACCCGACCTGGTACGCAATGCTTCAGTCGACGTATAATTCCAAGGCCTCTTGCAACTTTTGATGCCACAAGATCACTGTGACGTTTCCAAGACATTTTGCAGTCTAGGTAAAAAAAAAACAAGATACCTCATTCCTTTACCCTGTTCTAGAAAATTACCAGAAAATAATATTCGTCCACTGAGATCAATGGGCTTACCAATTTGACTAAAAACCATAAAATTTGTCTTTTTTACATTAATAAATGTCTTTCAGAGATGAAATGTCTTTTCAGTACCAAACAATTTAAGCGTTATAACAGTGGAACTTCAAGAATAACATTTCCAGAGGAGCTGGTGCTCGAAGAATATGTAAATAAAAAAATAATAGTTGACGATGAGGCCAAATTTCTTGCTTATGATTCTGGTAATGTGTTACCAACTGATAAATCCTTTCGTTATTGTTCTTGTATTAGCATCCAAATGAAAGCAACGAAAAAAGAGCACAGGCTTTCTGCTATGGTAATCTAATTAGCCATGTTTTATGTCCATGCCGGAACTCCTACCTAGGTAAAAATAATGTAATAATAGACAATGAAATCGCAAGTAAAATAAGAAGGACATCAGCAGATAATATCACAAAAAACTTAATGTGTTTGTAGATGAAACCAAAACAAGAGTTTTGTATGATTCAAAATGGAATTAATAAAACCAGACCTATTTAAATCCCATTTAATTTTCACTGTTCTTGGTACCTTCAACGATCAAACCTATTCAAATCAAATTCCATTTTCACTATTTTTAGCAGTTTTACCGATAAAAGTGATTCAAATCCCATTTAATTTTCACTGTTCTTTCTGTTTTTATTGATCAAAGTTATTCAAGTCCAAATTCGTTTTCATTGTTCTTGGTACTTATACCAATCAAACCTTCTCAAGTCCCATTACATTTTCCTTGTTCTTGTTATTATTACCGATCAAAGCGATTCAAATTCCATTTCACTTTCACTCTTTTTTGTGCTTCTACAGATCAAGCTTATTCAAATCCCATTTCATTTTCACTCTTCTCGGCACTTTTACCGATCAAAACTATTCAAATCCCATTTCATCATACTGTTCTTGTTACTTTTTCCTGTCAAATTTCATTTAATTTTCACTGTTTGGTACTTTTATCGATCAAATTGGATCAAATCGATCCAATTCAATTCCTTTTCCTTTTCACTGTTTGTATTACTTTTATCATTCAAATTGAGCCAACTCCAATTTGATTTTCACTGTTCTTTTTAATTTTACCCATCATTCCTACATAAACTTTATTCAATTTTCAGTGCTCTTGATGATTTTACCGATTAAACTGATTCAAGTCCAATTTCATCCTCACTGTTCCTGATACTTTTATCGATCAATCCTATTCAAATCCTATTTCTGTTTCATTGTCCCTGGTAGCCTACTCTTATCAATCAAAACTGATTAAAATCCCATTTCATTTTCACAGAGTTTTGGCCACTTTTACTGATTATACTGGATAAATCTCTTGTCATTTTAATTATTCCTGGTACCTTTACCGATCAAACCTATTCAAACCACATTTGGTTTTCACTATTCTTAGCACTTTTATCGATAAAAGCTATTCAAATCCACTTTCATTTTCACGCTTCTTGCTGTTTTTATCGACCAAAGTTATTCAAGTCCAAATTCATTTTCACTGTTCTTGATACTTATACCAATCAAACCTACTCAAATCTCATTTCATTTTCACTGTTCTTGTTACTTTTACCGATCAAAGTGGCTCAAAATACCATTCCATTTCAACTGTTTTTGGTGCTTATACTGATAAAACCGATTAAATACTATTTCATTTTCATTTTTCTTCATAGTTTTACTAATCAAACCGATTAATTACCATTTTTTCTTTCACTGTTCTTAGCTATTTTTAAGATCAAACCGATTCAAACCCATTTCATTTTTCTGTTTTTGGTATTTTTATCGATCAAATTGAGTAAAATCCCATTTCATTTTTTCTGTTATTAGTACTTTTACCAATCAATTCTATATAAATATCATTCAATTTTCTCTGTTCTTGTTAATTTTACTGATCAAACTAATTCAAGTCCCATTTAATTTTCACTGTTCTGGTACTTTTATCGATCAATTCTATTCAAATACTCATTCTATTTCACTGTTCTTGGTAATCTTACCGATCAAAGCTGATTAAAATCCTATTGCATTTTCACAGTTTTTGTTACTTTTACTGATAAAACCGATTAAATCCCATTTCATTTTTATTTTTCTTGATACTTTTACCAATCAAACCGATTAATTCTCATTTTTTATTTTCACTGTTTTAGCCGATTTACCGATCAAAACGATTCAAACCCATTTCATTTTCACTGCTTTTGGTATTTTTATAAAAACAAATTGAGTAAAATCCCGTTTCCTTTTTACTGTTCTTCGTACTTTTAACAATCAATCCTATATAAATCTCATTCAATTTTCATTGTTCTTGGTAATTTTCCTGATCAAAACAAATCAAGTCCCATTTTATTTTCCACTGTTCTTGGTACTTTTATCGATCAATTCTGTTCAAATCCTATTTCTTTTTCAATGTTATTGGTAGCTTATTCTTATCAATCAAAGCTGATTAAAATCCCATTTCATTTTCACAGTGTTTTTGTCACTTTTACTGATTAAACAGGATAAATCTTTTGTCATTTGCAATATTTCTGGTACCTTTACTGAGCAAAATGATTCAAATCTAATTTTATTTTCACTGTTCTTCGTTTTTCGATAAACTCATTCACATTCACTCTCATTTTCACTGTTCTCTGTATTTCTAGTGATCAAACCGATGCGAATCACTTATAAAGTATATCTGATGTAACTTGTTGGCCATGACCATTACTGACGTTTTCAAGCAACAAAAGACATCCTATAGTTAAAAAACATATTTCAAGTAGCTTTAATCAGGAAATTGGCTATAGAGTTCAAAATAAAATTAGTTAAATATTCTTGAACCAAATAAAAATGTTTGGGCTTGTATCATTTCCCTCAGAGGGTCACTGTTACATTGCTTAAAATGATATACTTTTTTACTATAGCATGCTGTCTGAGACATGAAGATAATTTTTTCTCAAATATGAAACGAAAGTTTTCTAACACTTTCTAACGATAGCAATGAAGTTTATTTTATTTTATGCAACGTTGCAATAGTAGAGAGGGGTCATGAGGTCCCACGAGTACACCATATATGGGCATAGAACCACGTGGTCCTGTCGGCATTTTTAATGCTGACGGGAGTCCAAATAAGGGCATAGAGTCATTAGGGAGAAAGATTACGTAATGGGGTCAATGACCTAAATTTCACAACAACAACATCGACCTTGACATTCGCTGAGAGCGTGCACTTACAACAACAAAAACCCGGAATTTGGAACACCTGTGCTGTCGACCTCAATTCACATATCGTGAATCAATAATTCCCCTTAGAAACAACAAATTAATTTCCCTTTCTTGACAGATCAATCAATCAATGACATCATCTATCAGACTTTAAAAATTTTCGCCTAGAAACGATTCTCCAGGAATAGATCCAAGTCATTAATGTCTTTGCCTCGGAAACAACTCTTTTGGTCGAACTCCAAAGGATATTAATAACCAAAGGCCATGAAAACAATTAGGCAAGAAGCATCTTAGCGATGAATTGTTTTAGCGCGCAAAAAGGTTTCATATTAATTTGAAATGTTTTAGCGCAGAGATCCCAATAACAAAGGAACACGCTGAATTTACGTTTAGTGATTATTTGGGCGAAACCGTTTTAGACAGGTTATGGAACTATTTCGGCGAAACGGTCAGAGACATTTTAAAAGATGATTTTAGGAAAGATTTTAGAGGAGGTTTTGAGTGTGGTCGTTATAATACACAAGTTTCATTTGAACAGTGTTGTGAGGTCCTCTAACCCAACCCCAAAGGGTTCCAATCCTCCTACCCCAACCCCGAAGGAAGCCCCGGTCCTCAAAAGCCCCCCAAGCTCCCAAAGGCCCTCCACCGGTCCCCAAATGCCCCCCAGGCCCCCAACTGCCCCCCGGACCCTCAAAGGCCCCCCCCAAGCTCCCAAAGGGCCACCGGTGCCCCCAAAGGCCCACCCAGACCCCCAAAGGCCATCCCCGGGCCCCCCAAAGGCCCATCGAGCTCCCAAAGGACCAACGGGGTCCCAAAGGCCCTCCACAGGCCCCCAGGCACCCAAAGGCCCTCCCTGTGCCCCAAAGACCCTCCCCCGGCCCCCTCCTCCTCCTCCTCCCTCCTCCTCCTCCCACCTCCTCCTCCCTCCTCCCACCTCCTCCTCCCACCTCCTCCTCCTCCTCCTCCCACCTCCTCCCTCCTCCCTCCTCCTCCTCCCACCTCCTCCTCCCCTCCCTCCCATTCCCTCCCCATTTTTTATACTTTTTTGTGCATTGAGACACATAACGACCCCCTCCCCCGCCCCCTCCCCCTCCAAAGGTCTGATTTTTTCTAAATTCATTTTGAATTTCTTTCATTGAAATGCAAGAGTTGGAATATTTCAGTAGTGTTTGGTTGTGGTTTACCTTGTCACAGTTACATTTTCTTGATTTTTCAAAGTTCATTTTGAATATCTTTCTTCGAAATGCAAGAGTTGGAATATTTCACTAGTGTGATGTTGTAATTTACCCTGTCACAGTTACATTCCATTAATTTTTCTAAGTTCATTTTCAATTTCTTTCGTTGAAATGCAAGAGTTGGACTATTTCAGTAGTGTTTGGTTGCGGTTTACCATGTCACAGTTAAATTACCTTAATTTTTCAAAGTTCTTTTTGAATTTCTTTCTTTGAAATGCAAGAGTTGGAATATTTCAGTAGTGTTTGGTTGCGGTTTACCATGTCACAGTTACATTTTCCTTATTTTTCAAAGTTCATTTTGAATTTCTTTCTTTGAAATGCAAGAGTTGGAATATTTCAGTAGTGTTTGGTCGTGGTTTACCTTGTCACAGTTACATTTTCTTGATTTTTCAAAGTTCATTTTGAATTTCTTTCGTTGAAATGCATGAGTTGGAATATTTCAGTAGTGTTTGGTTGTGGTTTACCTTGTCGCAGTTACATTTTCTTGATTTTTCAAAGTTCATTTTCAATTTCTTTCATTGAAATGCAAGAGTTGGAATATTTCAGTTGTGTTTGGTTGTGGTTTACCTTGTCACAGTTACATTCACTTAATTTTTCAAAGTTCATTTTGAATTTCTTTCATTGAAATGCAAGAGTTGGAATATTTCAGTAGTGTTTTGTCGTGGTTTACCATGTCACAGTTACATTTTCTTGATTTTTTCAAAGTTCATTTTGAATTTCTTTCGTTGAAATGCAAGAGTTGGAATATTTCAGTAGTGTTTTTTTGTGGTTTACCTTGTCACAGTTACATTTTCTTGATTTTTCAAATTAATTTTGAATTTCTATCGTTGAAATACAAGAGTTGGAATATTTCAGTAGTGTTTGGTTGTCGTTTACCATGGCACAGTTACATTTTCTTGATTTTTCAAACTTAATGTTGAATTTCTTTCTTTGAAATGCAAGAGTTGGAATATTTCAGTAGTGTTTGGTTGTGGTTTACATTTTCTTGATTTTTCAAATTTCATTTTGAATTTTTTTCGTTGAAATGCAAGAGTTGGAATATTTCAGTAGTGTTTGGTTGTGGTTTACCTTGTCACAGTTACATTTTCTTGATTTTTCAAAATTCATTTTGAATTTCTATCGTTGAAATGCAAGAGTTGGAATATTTCAATAGTGTTTGGTTGTGGTTTACCTTGTCACAGTTACATTTTCCTGATTTTTCAAAGTTCATTTTGAATTTCTTTCACTGAAATGCAAGAGTTGGAATATTTCAGTAGTGTTTGGTTGTGGTTTACCTTGTCACAGTTACATTTTCCTGATTTTTCAAAGTTTATTTTGAATTTATTTCGTTGAAATGCAAGAGTTGGAATATTTCAGTAGTGTTTGGTTGTGCTATACCTTGTCACAGTTACATTTTCTTGATTTTTCAATTTTCATTTTGAATTTCTTTCGTTGAAATGCAAGAGTTGGACTATTTCAGTAGTGTATGGTTATGCTTTACCTTGTCACAGTTACATTTTCTTGATTTTTCTAAGTTAATTTTGAATTTCTTTCGTTGAAATGCAAGAGTTGGAATATTTCATTAGTGTGTGGGGGTGTTTTACCGTGTCTCATTTTCTTGATCTTTTTTTTTCTATGTTCTTTTTTTTTTTATTTCTATGTTTTTCTAGTGTTTGTTTATTTCATTAGTGTTTGGTCATGGTTTACCTTGTCACAGTTACATTTTCTTAAACCATGTCACAGTTACATTTTCTTGATTTTTCAAAGTTCATTTTGAATTTCCTTCGTTGAAATGCAAGAGTTGGAATATTTCAGTAGTGTTTGGTTGTGGTTTACATTGTCACAGTTACATTTTACTGATTTTTCAAAGTTCATTTTGAATTTCTTTCATTGAAATGCAAGAGTTGGAATATTTCAGTAGTGTTTGGTTGTGGTTTACCTTGTCACAGTTACATTTTCTTAATCCATGTCACAGTTACATTTTGAATTTCTTTCGTTGAAATGCAAGAGTTGGAATATTTCATTAGTGTATGGTTATGGTATACCTTGTCACAGTTACATTTTCATGATTTTTCAATGTTCATTTTGAATTTCTTTCGTTGAAATGCAAGAGTTTGAATATTTCAGTAGTGTTTGGTTATGGTTTACCTTGTCACAGTTACATTTTCTTGATTTTTCAAATTTCATTTTGAATTTCTATCGTTGAAATGCAAGAGTTGGAATATTTCAGTAGTGTTTGGTTGTGGTTTACCTTGTCACAGTTACATTTTCTTGATTTTTCAAAGTTCATTTTGAATTTCTTTCCTTGAAATGCAAGAGTTGGAATATTTCAGTAGTGCTTGGGTGTGGTTTACCTTGTCACAGTTACATTTTCTTGATTTTTACAAAGTTCCTTTTGAATTTCTTTCGTTGAAATGCAAGATTTGGAATATTTCACTAGTGTTTGGTTGTGGTTTACCTTGTCACAGTTACATTTTCATGATTTTCCAAAGTTCATTTTGAATTTCTTTCGTTGAAATGAAAGACTAGGAATATTTCAGCAGTGTTTGGTTGTGGTTTACCTTGTCACAGTTACATTTTCTTGATTTTTCAAAGTTCATTTTGAATTTCTTTCATTGAAATGCAAGAGTTGGAATATTTCAGTAGCTTTTGGTTATGGTTTAACTTGTCACAGTTACATTTTCTTGATTTTTCAATTTTCATTTTGAATTTCTTTCGTTGAAATGCAAGAGTTGGAATATTTCAGTAGTGTTTGGTTGTGGTTTACCTTGTCAAAGTTACATTTTTTTGATTTTTCAAAGTTCATTTTGAATTTCTGTATTTTAAATTAAAGATTTTTTATATTTCTTTAGTTTTTTGTTTTTGTTTAACCTTTCTTATTTAAATTTTCATGATTTTTAAAATTTCAATTTGAATTTATTTCGTTGAATTGAAATAGTTGGAATATTTCAGTAGTGTTTGGTCGTGGTTTACCTTGTCACAGTTACATTTTCTTGATTTTTCAAAGTTCATTTTGAATTTCTTTCGTTGAAATGCAAGAGTTGGACTATTTAAGTAGTGTTTGGTTGTGGTTTACCTTGTCACAGTTACATTTTCTTGATTTTTCAAAGCTCATTTTGAATTTTTTTCGTTGAAAAGCAAGAGTTGGAATATTTCAGTAGTGTTTGCTTATGGTTTACCTTGTCACAGTTACATTCTCTTAATTTTTTAAAGTTCATTTGAATTTCGTTCATTGAAATGCAAAAGTTAGAATATTTCAGTAGTGTTTGGTTTTGGTTTACCTTGTCACAGTTACATTTTCTTGATTTTTCATAGATAATTTTGGATTTCTTCCGTTGAAATGCAAGATTTGGAATATTTCAGTAGGGTTTTGTTGTGGTTTACCTTGCCACAGTTGCATTCTCTTTATTTTTCAAAGTTCATTTTGAATTTCTTTCATTGAAATGCAAGAGTTGGAATATTTCAGTAGTGTTTGGTTATGGTTTACCGTGTCGCAATTACATTTTCTTGATTTTTCAAAGTTCATTTTGAATTTCTTTCATTGAAATGCAAGAGTTGGAATATTTAAGTAGTGTTTGGTTTTGGTTTACATTGTCACAGTAACAATTACTAGATTTTTAAAAGTTCATATTGAATTTCTTTCGTTTAAATGCAAGAGTTGGAATATTTCAGTAGTGTTTGGTTGTGGTTTACCTTGTCACAGTTACATTTTCATGATTTTTCAAAGTTCATTTTGAATTTCTTTTGTTGAAATGCAAGAGTTGGAATATTTCAGCAGTATTTGTTTGTGGTTTACCTTGTCACAGTTACAGTTTCTTGATTTTTCAAAGTTCATTTTGAATTTCTTTCGTTGAAATGCAAGAGTTGGAATATTTCAGTAGTGTTTGGTCATGGTTTACCTTGTCACAGTTACATTTTCGTGATTTTTCAAAGTTCATTCTGAATTTCTTTCGTTGAAATGCAAGAGTTGGAATATTTCAGAAGTTTTTGGTCGTGATTTACCTTATCACAGTTAAATTCTCTTTATTTTTCAAAGTTCATTTTGAATTTCTTTCGTTGAAATGCAAGAGTTGGAATATTTCAGTAGTGTTTGGTTGTGGTTTACCTTGTCACAGTTACATTTTCTTAAACCATGTCACAGTTAAATTTTGAATTTCTTTCGTTGAAATGCAAGAGTTGGAATATTTCAGTAGTGTATGGTTATGGTATACCTTGTCACAGTTACATTTTCGTGATTTTTCAATGTTCATTTTGAATTTTTTTCGTTGAAATGCAAGAGTTGGAATATTTCAGTAGTGTTTGGTTGTGGTATACCTTGTCACAGTTACATATTCTTGGTTTCTCCATGTTCATTTTGAATTTCTTTCTTTGAAATGCAAGAGTTGGAATATTTCAGTAGTGTTTGGTTGTGGTTTACATTGTCAAAGTTACATTTTCTTGATTTTTCAAAGTTCATTTTGAATTTCTTTCGTTGAAATGCAAGAGTTGGAATATTTCAGTAGTGCTTGGTTGTGTTTTACCTTGTCACAGTTACATTTTCATGATTTTTAAATGTTCCTTTTGAATTTATTTCGTTGAAATGCAAGAGTTGGAATATTTCAGTAGTGTTTGGTTGTGGTTTACCTTGTCACAGTTACATTTTCATGATTTTTCAAAGTTCATTTTGAATTTCTTTCGTTGAAATGCAAGAGTAGGAATATTTCAGCAGTGTTTGGTTGTGGTTTACCTTGTCACAGTTACATTTTCTTGATTTTTCAAAGTTCATTTTGAATTTCTTTCATTGAAATGCAAGAGTTGGAATATTTCAGTAGAGTTTGGTTATGGTTTAACTTGTCACAGTTAAATTTTCTTGATTTTTCAATGTTCATTTTGAATTTCTTTCGTTGAAATGCAAGAGTTGGAATATTTCAGGAGTGTTTGGTTGTGGTTTAACTTGTCAAAGTTACATTTTTTTGATTTTTCATATTTCATTTTGAATTTCTTTCGTTGAAATTAAATATTTGGAATATTTAAGTAGTGTTTTTTTTTTTATTACACTTTCACATTTACATTTTAATTATTTTTAAAATTTCATTTTGAAGTTCTTTATTTGAAATGTAAGAGTTGGAATATTTCAGTAGTGTTTGGTCGTGGTTTACCTTGTCACACTTACATTTTCTTGATTTTTCAAAGTTCATTTTGAATTTCTTTCGTTGAAATGCAAGAGTTGGACTATTTCACTAGTGTTTGGTCATGGTTTACCGTGTCAAAGTTAAATGTTCTTTATATTTCACTTCTCATTTTTGAATTTCTTTCTTTGAAATGCAAGAGTTGTAATATTTCAGTAGTGTTTGCTCATGTTCTAGCCTGTCCCATTTACATTTTCTTGATTTTTTAATTCACAATTGTAATTATTTCGTTTTAATTAAAGAGTTGGAATATTTCAGTTGTGTTTGGCCGTGGTTTACCTTGTCACAGTTACATTTTCGTGATTTTTCAAAGTTCATTTTGAATTTCTTTCGTTGAAAGCCAAGAGTTGGAATATTTCAGTAGTGTTTGGTTGTGGTTTACCTTGTCACAGTTACATTTTCTTGATTTTTCAAAGTTCATTTTGAATTTCTTTCTTTGAAATGCAAGAGTTGGAATATTTCAGTAGTGTTTGGTTGTGGTTTACCTTGTCGCAATTACATTTTCTTGATTTTTCAAAGTTCATTTTGAATTTTTTTCACTGAAATGCAAGAGTTGGAATATTTCAGCAGTGTTTGCTTGTGGTTTACCTTGTCACAGTTACATTTTCTTGATTTTTAAAATTTCATTTTGAAATTATTTCGTTGAAATGCAAGTTTTTGAAATATTCAGTAGTTTTTGATTGTTGTTTTAATTGTAAAAGTTAAAATTTCATGATTTTTCAAAGTTAATTTTGAATTTCTTTCGTTGAAATGCAAGAGTTTGAATATTTCAGTAGTATTTGTTTGTGGTTTACCTTGTCACAGTTACATTTTCTTAATTTTTCAAAGTTCATTTTGAATTTCTTTCGTTGAAATGCAAGAGTTGGAATATTTCAGTAGTGTTTGGTTATGGTTTACCTTGTCACAGTTACATTTTCTTGATTTTTCAAAGTTCATTTTGAATTTCTTTCATTGAAATGCAAGAGTTGGAATATTTCAGTAGTGTTTGGTTGTGGTTTACCTTGTCACATTTACATTTTCCTGATTTTTCAAAGTTCATTCTTAATTTCATTCTTTTAAATGCAAGTGTTGTAATCTTTCAGATGTTTTTTGTTATGGTAGACATTTTCACACTTACATGTTCTTGTTTTTTCATTGTTCATTTTGAATTTCTCTCGTTTAAATGCACGAGTTGGAATATTTCAGTAGTGTATGGGTATGGTTTACCTTGTCACAGTTAAATTTTCCTGATTTTTCAAAGTTCATTTTCAATTTCTTTCGTTGAAATGCAAGAGTTGGAATATTTCAGTAGTGTTTGGTTGTGGTTTACCTTGTCACAGTTACATTTTCTTGATTTTTTAAAGTTCATTTTGAATTTCATTCCTTGAAATGCAAGAGTTGGAATATTTCAGTAGTGTTTGGTTGTGGTTTACCTTGTCGCAGTTACATTTTCATGATTATTCAAAGTTCATTTTGAATTTCTTTTGTTGAAATGCAAGAGTTGGAATATTTCAGCAGTGTTTGGTTGTGGTTTACCTTGTCACAGTTACATTTTCTTGATTTTCCAAAGTTCATTTTGAATTTCTTTCGTTGAAATGCAAGAGTTGGAATATTTCAGTAGTGTTTGGTCATGGTTTACCTTGTCACAGTTACATTTTCTTGATTTTTCAAAGTTCATTTTGAATTTCTTTCGTTGAAATGCAAGAGTTGGAATATTTCAGTAGTGTTTGGTTGTGGTTTACCTGTGGTTTATCATAAAAATGTAACTGTGACAAGGTAAACCACAACCAAACACTACTGAAATAGTCCAACTCTTGCATTTCAACGAAAGAAATTCAAAATGAACTTTGAAAAATCACGAACATGTAACTGTGACAAGGTAAACCACCACCAAACACTACTGAAATATTCCAACTATTGCATTTCAACGAAAGAAATTCAAAATGAACTTTGAAAAATCAAGAAAATGTAACTGTGACAAGGTAAACCACAACCAAACACTTCTGAAATATTCCAACTATTGCATTTCAACGAAATAAATTCAAAATGAACTTTTAAAAATCAAGAGAATGTAACTGTGACAAGGTAAACCAAAACCAGACACTAATGAAATAATACAACTCTTACATTTCAACGAAAGAAATTCAAATGAACTTTGAAAAAATCAAGAAAATGTAACTGTGACAAGGTAAAACACAACCAAACGCTACTGAAATATTCCAATTCTTGCTTTTCAATGAAAGAAATTCAAAATGAACTTTGAAAAATCATGAAAATGTAACTGTGACAAGGTAAACCATAACCAAACACCAGTGAAATATTCCAACTCTTTCATTTCATCGAAAGAAATTAAATAGGAAATTTTAAAAAAAAAGAATATTTAACTGTGAAAATTAAAAACAACAAACCCAAACAGAGAAATAGTAAAAAAATTTATAAAAATATTTTTTCATTCATTAATTAAAGATATTCTTAATTTAAATTTCTAAGATAAAATGTAAACAACAACAAAAAGCCGCTGAAATAGTCAAACTATTTCATTACATAGAAAGAAATTCAAAATGAACTTTGAAAAATCAAGAAAATGTAACTGTGACAAGGTAAACCATGACCAGACACTACTGAAATATTCCAACTCTTGCATTTCAACGAAAGAAATTCAAAATGAACTTTGAAAAATCAAGAAAATGTAACTGTGACAAGGTAAACCAAAACCAAACACTGCTGAAATATTCCAACTCTTGAATTTCAACGAAAGACATTCAAAATGAACTTTGAAAAATCATGAAAATGTAACTGTGACAAGGTAAACCACAACCAAACACTACTGAAATATTCCAACTCTTGCATTTCAACGAAAGAAATTCAAAATGAACTTTGAAAAATCAAGAAAATGTAACTGTGACATGGTATACAACAACCAAACACTACTGAAATATTCCAAATCTTTCATTTCAAAGAAAGAAATTGAAAATGAACTTTGAAAAATCAAGAAAATGTAACTGTGACAAGGTAAACCACAACAATACACTACTGAAATATTCAAACTCTTGCATGTCAACGAAATAAATTCAAAATGAACAATGAAAAATCAAGAAAATGTAAATGTGACATGGAATAGAATAACAAAACACATCTGAAATATACCAACTCTTGAATTTAAAGTAAAGAAATCCAAAATGAACTTTGAAAAATCACGAAAAAGTAAATGTGACAAGGTAAGCCACAACCAAACACTACTGAAATATTCCAACTCTTGCATTTCAATGAAAGAAATTCAAAATGAACTTTGAAAAATCAAGAAAATGTAACTGTGACAAGGTAAACCATGACCAAACACTACTGAAATATTCCAACTCTTGCATTTCAACGAAAGAAATTCAAAATGAACTTTGAAAAATCAAGAAAATGTAACTGTGACAAGGTAAACCACAACCAAATACTGCTGAAATATTCCAACTCTTGCATTTCAACAAAAGAAATTCAAAATGAACTTTGAAAAATCATGAAAATGTAACTGTGACAAGTTAAACCACAACCAAACACTACTTATATATTCCAACTCTTTAATTTAAACTAATGAAATTCAAAATGAACTTTTAAAAATCAATAATATGTAACTGTGACAAGGTAAACCACATCCAAACACTACTGAAATATTCCAACTCTTGCATTTCAACGAAAGAAATTCAAAATGAACTTTGAAAAATCAAGAAAATGTAACTGTGACAAGGTAAACCACAACCAAACACTACTGAAATATTCCAACTCTTGCATTTCAACGAAAGAAATTCAAAATGAACATTGAAAAATCAAGAAAATTTAACTGTGACAAGGTATACAATAACAAAACACTACTGAAATATTCCAACGCTTGCATTTCAACGAAAGAAATTCGAAATGAACTTTTAAAAATCAAGAAAATGTAACTGTGACAAGGTAAACCACAACCAAACACTAATGAAATATACCAACTCTTGCATTTCAATGAAAGAAATTCCGAATGAACTTTAAAAAATCGAGAAGATGTAACTGTGACGAGGTAAACAATAACCAAACACTACTGAAATATTACAAATCTTTCATTTCAAAGAAAGAAATTAAAAATGAACTTTGAAAAATAAAGAAAATGTAACTGTGACAAGGTAAACCACAACCAAACACTTCTGAAATATTCCAACTCTTGATTTTCAACGAAAGAAATTCAAATGAACTTTTAAAAATCAAGAAAAAGTAACTGTGACAAGGTAAACCATAAGCAAACACTACTGAAATAGTCCAACTCTTGCTTTTCAACGAAAGAAATTCGAAATGAAATTTGAAAAATCAAGAAAATGTAACTTTGACAATGTAAACCACAACCAAACGCTACTGAAATAGTCCAACTCTTGCATTTCAACGAAATAAATTCAAAATGAACTTTTAAAAATCACGAAAATGTAACTGTGACAAGGTAAACCAAGACCAAACACTACTGAAATATTCCAACTTTTGCATTTCAAAGAAAGAAATTCAAAATTAACTTTGAAAAATCAAGAAAATGTAACTGTGACAAGGTAAACCACAACCAAACACTACTGAAATATTCAAACTCTTGAATTTCAATGAAAGAAATTAAAAATTAACTTTGAAAAATCAAGAAAATTTAACTGTGACAAGGTAAACCATAACCAGACACTACTGAAATATTCCAACTCTTACATTTCAACGAAAGAAATTCAAAAGAACTTTGAAAAATCAATAAAATGTAACTGTGACAAGGTAAACCACAAGCAAACACTACTGAAATATTACAATTCTTGCTTATCAAAGAAAGAAATTCAAAATTAACTTTGAAAAATCAAGAAAATGTAAATGTGACAATGTAAACCACAAGCAAACACTACTGAAATATTCCAACTCTTTCATTTCAAAGAAAGAAATTCAAAATGAACTTTGAAAAATCAAAAAAATGTAACTTTGACAAGGTAAACCACAACCAAACACTACTGAAATATTCCAACTCTTGCATTTCAACGAAAGAAATTCAAAATGAACATTGAAAAATCAAGAAAATGTAACTGTGACAAGTTAAACCACAACCAAACGCTACTGAAATATTCCAACTCTTGCATTTCAATGAAAGAAATTCAAAATGAACTTTGAAAAATCCAGAAAATGTAACTGTGACAAGGTAAACCACAACCAAACACTTCTGAAATATTCCAACTCTTGCATTTCAACGAAAGAAATTCAAAATGAACTTTGAAAAATCATGAAAATGTAACTGTGACAAGGTAAACCACAACCAAACACTAGTGAAATATTCCAACTCGTGCATTTCAATTAAAAAAAGTCAAATGAACATTGAAAAATCATGAAAATGTAACTGTGACAATGTATACCACAACCAAACACCTCTAAAATAGTCCAACTCATGCATTTCAACGAAAGAAATTCAAAATGAACTTTGAAAAATCATGAAAATATAACTGTGACATGGTAAACCACAACCAGACACTACTGAAATATTCCAACTCTTGCATTTCAATGAAAGAAATTCAAAATGAACTTTGATAAAACAAGAAAATCTAACTGTGACAAGGTAAACCACAACCAAACCTTCCAGAAATATTCCAACTCTTTCAGTTCAACGAAAGAAATTCAAAATGAACTTTGAAAAATCAAGAAAATGTAACTGTGACAAGGTATACCATAACCATACACTACTGAAATATTCCAACTCTTGCATTTCAACGAAAGAAATTCAAAATGTAAATGTGACATTGATTAAGAAAATGTAACTGTGACAAGGTAAACCACAACCAAACACTACTGAAATATTCCAACTCTTGCATTTCAATGAAAGAAATTCAAAATGAACTTTGAAAAATCATGAAAATGTAACTGTGACAAGGTAAACCTCAACCAACCACTACTGAAATATTCCAACTCTTGCATTTCAACGAATGAAATTCGAAATGAACTTTGAAAAATCAAGAAAATGTAACTGTGACATGGTTTAAGAAAATGTAACTGTGACAAGGTAAACCACAACCAACCATTACTGAACTAGTCCAACTCTAGAATTTCACATAAAGAAAATCTATATTAAAAATGAAAAATCAAGAAAATATAACTGTGAAACGGTCAACCACTACCAAACACTACTGAAATATAACAACTCTTTCATTTCAACGAAAGAAATTCAAAATGAACATTGAAAAATCAAGAAAATGTAACTGTGACAAGGTATACCATAACCAAACACTACTGAAATATTCCAACTCTTGCATTTCAACGAAAGAAATTCAAAATGAACATTGAAAAATCAAGAAATTGTCACTGTGACAAGTTATACCACAACCATACACTACTGAAATATTCCAACTCTAGCATTTCAATGAAAAAAATTCAAAATGAACTTTGAAAAATCAGGAAAATGTAACTGTGACATGGTAAACCACAACCAAACACTACTGAAATATTCCAACTCTTGCATTTCAGTGAAAGAAATTCAAAATGAACTTTGAAAAATCAGGAAAATGTAACTGTGACAAGGTAAACCACAACCAAACACTATTGAAATATTCCAACTCTTGCATTTCAACGATAGAAATTCAAAATGAATTTTGAAAAATCAAGAAAATGTAACTGTGACAAGGTAAACCACAACCAAACACTACTGAAATATTCCAACTCTTGCATTTCAACGAAATAAATTCAAAATGAACTTTGAAAAATCAAGAAAATGTAACTGTGACAAGGTAAACCACAACCGAACACTACAGAAATGTTCCAACTCTTGCATTTCAACGAAATAAATTAAAAATGAAGTTTGAAAAATCAGGAAAATGTAACTGTGACATGGTAAACCACAACCAAACACTACTGAAATATTCCAACTTTTGCATTTCAACGATAGAAATTCAAAATGAATATGAAAAATCAAGAAAATATAACTTTGACAAGGTAAACCAAAACCAAAAACAACATAAATATTCAATCTCTTTCAATTCAAATAAAGAAATTAAGAATGAAATTTGAAAAAATCAAGAAAATGTAACTGTGACATGGTAAACCACGACCAAACACTACTGAAATATTCCAACTCTTGCATTTCAACGAAAGAAATTCAAAATGAACTTTGAAAAATTAATGGAATGTAACTGTGACAAGGTAAACCACAACCAAACACAACTGAAATATTCCAACTCTTGCATTTCAACGAAAGAAATTGAAAATTAACTTTGAAAAATCAAGATAATGTAACTGCGACAAGGTAAACCACAACAAAACCCTACTGAAATATTCCAACTCTTGCATTTCAATGAAATAAATTCAAAATGAACTTTGAAAAATCAAGAAAATGTAACTGTGATAAGGTAAACTACAACAAAACACTACTGAAATGTTCCAACTCATGCATTAGAATGAAAGAAAATCAAATGAACTTTGAAAAATTAAGTAAATGTAACTGTGACAAGGTTAACCGCAACCAAACACTACTGAAATAGTCCAACTCTTGCATTTCAACGAAAGAAATTCAAAATTAACTTTGAAAAATTAAGGGAATGTAACTGTGACATGGTAAACCACGACCAAACACTACTGAAATATTCCAACTCGTGCATTTCAACGAAAGAAATTAAAAATGAACTTTGAAAAATTAAGGGAATGTAACTGTGACAGGGTAAACTACAACATCACACTACTGAAATATTCCAACTCTTGCATTTCAACGAAAGAAATTCAAAATGAACTTTGAAAAATTAAGAAAATGTAACTGTGACAAGGTAAACCATAACCAAACACTACTGAAATATTCCAACTCTTGCATTTCAATGAAAGAAATTCAAAATGAACTTTGAAAAATCAAGAAAATGTAACTGTGACAAGGTAAACCATGACCAGACACTACTGAAATATTCCAACTCTTGCATTTCAACGAAAGAAATTCAAAATGAACTTTGAAAAATCAATAAAATGTAACTTTGACAAGGTAAACCACAACCAAACACTGCTGAAATATTCCAACTCTTGCATTTCAACAAAAGAAATTCAAATGAACTTTGAAAAATCATGAAAATGTAACTGTGAAAAGTTAAACCACAACCAAACACTAATGAAAGATTCAAACTATTTCAATTCAACGAAAAAAATAAATATTGAAATTTTAAAAATCAATAAAATGTAACTGTGATAATATAAACCACAACCAAACACTACTGAAATATTCCAACTCTTGCATTTCAGCAAAAGAAATTCAAAATGAACTTTGAAAAATCAAGAAAATGTAACTGTGACAAGGTAAACCACAACCATACACTACTGAAATATTCCAACTCGTGCATTTCAACGAAAGAAATTCAAAATGAACATTGAAAAATCAAGAAAATGTAACTTTGACAAGGTATACCATAAGCAAACACTTCTGAAATATTAAACTTATATAATTTCAAATACATAAATACAAAATTAACAATGAAAATTCATGAGAATGTGACTGTGACAAGGTAAGCCACAACCAAACACTACTGAAATATTCCAACTCTTGGCTTTCAACAAAATAAATAAAAAATGAACTCTGAAAAATCAAGATAATGTAACCGTGACAAGGAATACCACAACCAAACACTACTGAAATATTCCAACTCTTGCATTTCAAAGAAAGAAATTCAAATGAACTTTGAAAAATCATGAAAATATAACTGTGACAAGGTAAACCATGACCAAACACTACTGAAATATTCCAACTCTTGCTTTTCAACGAAAGAAATTCAAAAATGAACTTTGAAAAATCAAGAAAATGTAAATGTGACAAGGTAAACCACAACCAAACACTACTGAAATAGTCCAACTCTTGCATTTCAACGAAAGAAATTCAAAATGAACTTTGAAAAATCACGAAAATGTAACTGTGACAAGGTAAACCACGACCAAACACTACTGAAATAGTCCAACTCTTGCATTTCAAAGAAAGAAATTCAAAATGAACTTTGAAAAATCAAGAAAATGTAACTGTGACAAGATAAACCACAACCAAACACTTCTGAAATATTCCAACTCTTGCATTTCAATGAAAGAAATTCAAAATGAACTTTGAAAAATCAAGAAAATGTAACTGTGACAAGGTAAACCAGAACCAGACACTACTGAAATATTCCAACTCTTGCATTTCAACGAAAGAAATTCAAATGAACTTTGAAAAATCAAGAAAATGTAACTGTGACAAGGTAAACCACAAGCAAACACTACTGAAATATTCCAACTCTTGCATTTCAACGAAAGAAATTCAAAATGAACTTTGAAAAATCAAGAAAATGTAACTGTGACAAGGTAAACCATGACCAAACACTACTGAAATATTCCAACTCTTGCATTTCAACGAAAGAAATTCAAAATGAACTTTGAAAAATCAAGAAAATGTAACTGTGACAAGGTAAACCAAAACCAAACACTTCTGAAATATTCCAACTCTTGCATTTCAACAAGAGAAATTCAAAATGAACATAGAAAAATCATGAAAATGTAACTATGACAAGGTAAACCACAACCAAGCACTACTGAAATATTCCAACTCTTGCATTTCAACGAAAGAAATTCAAAATGAACTTTGAAAAATCAAGAAAATGTAACTGTGACAAGGTAAACCACAACCAAACACTACTGAAATATTCCAACTCTTGCATTTCAACGAAAGAAACTGAAAATGAACTTTGAAAAATCAAGAAAATGTAACTGTGACAAGGTAAACCATAACCAAACACTACTGAAATATTCAAACTCTTGCATTTCAAAGAAAGAAATTCAAAATTAACATTTAAAAATCAAGAAAATGTAAATGTGACAAGGTATAGCAAAACCAAACACTTCTGAAATAGTCCAACTCTTGCATTTCAACGAAAGAAATTAAAAATGAACTTTGACAAATCAAGAAAATGTAACAGTGACAAGGTAAGCCACAACCAAACACTACTGAAATATTCCAACTCTTGCATTTCAATGAAAGAAATTCAAAATGAACTTTGAAAAATCAAGAAAATGTAACTGTGACAAGGTAAACCATGACCAGACACTACTGAAATATTCCAACTCTTGCATTTAAACGAAAGAAATTCAAAATGAACTTTGAAAAATCAAGAAAATGTAACTGTGACAAGGTAAACCACAACCAAACACTCCTGAAATATTCCAACTCTTGCATTTCAACAAAAGAAATTCAAAATGAACTTTGAAAAATCAAGAAAATGTAACTGTGACAAGGTAAACCACAACCAAACACTACTGAAATATTCCAACACTTGCATTAAAACGAAAGAAATTAAAAATGAACTTTTAAAAATCAAGAAAATGTAACTGTGACAAGGTAAACCACAACCAAACACTACTGAAATATTCCAACTCTTGCATTTCAACGAAAGAAATTCAAAATGAACTTTGAAAAATCAAGAAAATGTAACTGTTACAAGGTAAACCACACCAAAACACTACTGAAATATTCCAACGCGAGCATTTCAACGAAAGAAATTCAAAATGAACATTGAAAATTCAAGAAAATGTAACTGTGACAAGGAATACCACAACCAAACACTTCTGAACTATTCAAACTCGTACATTTCAATGAAAGAAATTCAAAATGAACATTGAAAAATCAAGAAAATGTAACTGTGACAAGGTAAACCACAACCAAACACCACTGAAATATTACAACTCTTGCATTTCAACGAAAGAAATTCAAAATGAACTTTTAAAAATCATGAGAATTTGACTGTTACAATTTAAACCACAACCACACACTACTATAGTAGTCCAAATCTTGCATTTCAACGAATTAAATTAAATATTAAAATTTAAAAATCCTGAAATGGTAACTGTTAAAATTTCAACCATAACAACGAACAGCTTATTTATTCTAACTCTTTCATTTCAACGATAAAAATTCAAATGAACATTAAAAAATCAAGAAAATGTAAGTGTGAGAAGGTAAACCACAAGCAAACACTACTGAAATAGTACAACTCTTGCTTTTCAACGAAATAAATTCAAAATGATCTTTGAAAAATCAATAAAATTTAACTGTGACAAGGTAAACCACAATCAAACACTACTGAAATAGTCCAACTCTTGCTTTTCAACTAATGAAATTCAAAATTAACTTTTAAAAATCACGAAATTGTAACTGTGACAAGGTAAACCACGACCAAACACTACTGAAATATTCCAACTCTTGCATTTCAACGAAAGAAATTCAAAATGAACTTTGAAAAATCAAGAAAATGTACCTATGACAAGGTAAACAACAACCAAACACTTCTGAAATATTCCAACTCTTGCATTTCAATGAAAGAAATTCAAAATGAACTTTGAAAAATCAAGAAAATGTAACTTTGACAAGGTAAACCATAACCAGACACTACTGAAATATTCCAACTCTTGCATTTCAACGAAAGAAATTCAAATTTAAATTGAAAAATCAATAAAATTTAACTTTGACAATGTAAACAAAAAGCAAAAACTAATGAAATATTCCAACTCTTGCTTTTCAACTACATAAATTAAAAATGATATTTGAAAAATCAAGAAAATGTAACTTTGACAATGTAAACCACAACCAAACACTAGTGAAATATACCAACTCTTGAATTTCAATGAAAGAAATTCAATAGGAACTTTGAAAAATCACAAAAATGTAACTTTGACATGGTAACCCATAACCAAACACTTCTGAAATATTCCAACTCTTGCATTTCAACGAAAGAAATTCAAAATGAACTTTGAAAAATCAAGAAAATTTAACTGTGACAAGTTAAACCATAACCAAACGCTACTGAAATATTCCAACTCTTGCATTTCAATGAAAGAAATTCAAAATGAACTTTGAAAAATCCAGAAAATGTAACTGTGACAAGGTAAACCACAACCAAACACTACTGAAATATTCCAACTCTTGCATTTCAAAAAAAGAAATTCAAATGAACTTTGAAAAATCATGAAAATGTAACTGTGACAAGGTATACCAAAACAAAACACTGATGAACTAGTCCAACTCTTACATTTCAAATAAAGAACTAAAAAAGGTACAATGAAAATTAATGAAAATGTAATTGTGACAAGGTAAAACAAAACCAAACAATTCAGCTAGAGTCAAACTATCTCAATTCAAGCAAAGAAACTTAAAAAGAACATTGAAAAAACATTAAAATGTAAGTGTGACTAGGTAAAGCACAAAAAAAAAGTAATGAAATATTGCATCTCTTGCATATCAAAGAAATAAATTCAAAATGCACTTTAAAAAATCAAGAAAAAGTAACAGAGACAAGGTAAACCATAACCAAACACTACTGAAATATTCCAACTCTTGCATTTCAACGAAAAAAATTCAAAATGAACATTGAAAAATCAAGAAAATGTAACTGTGACAAGGTATACCATAACCATACACTACTGAAATATTCCAACTCTTGCATTTCAACGAAAGAAATTCAAAATCTAACTGTGACATGGTTTAAGAAAATGTAACTGTGACAAGGTAAACCACAACAAAACACTACTGAAATATTCCAACTCTTGCATTTCAATGAAAGAAATTCAAAATGAACTTTGAAAAATCAAGAAAATGTAACTGTGACAAGGTAAACCTCAACCAAACACTACAGAAAAATTCCAACTCTTGCATTTCAACGAACGAAATTCAAAATGAACTTTGAAAAATCAAGAAAATGTAACTGTGACATTGTTTAAGAAAATGTAACTGTGACAAGTTAAACCACAACAAACCACGACTTAAATATACAAACTCGGGCAAATCAACTAAATAAATTAAATATAGAAATAGAAAAATCAAGAACATGTAACAGTGACAAGGAAAACCGATTCCAAACACTACTTAAATAATCAAACTATTGCAATTCAACGAAAGAAATTCAAAATGAACATTGAAAAATCAAGAAAATGTAACTGTGACAAGGTAAAACACAACCAAACACTACTGAAATATTCCAACTCTTTCATTTAAACGAAAGAAATTCAAAATGAACATTGAAAAATCAAGAAAATGTAACTTTGACAAGGTAAACCATAAGCAAACACTACTGAAATATTCCAACTCTTGCATTTCAATGAAAAAAATTCAAAATGAACTTTGAAAAATCAGGAAAATGTAACTGTGACAAGGTAAACCACAAACAAACACTACTGAAATATTCCAACTCTTGCATTTCAGTGAAAGAAAATCAAAATGAACTTTGAAAAATCAGGAAAATGTAACTGTGACATGGTAAACCACAACCAAACACTAGTGAAATATTCCAACTCTTGCATTTCAACGATAGAAATTCAAAATGAATTTTGAAAAATCAAGAAAATGTAACTGTGACAAGGTAAACCACAACCAAACACTACTGAAATATTCCAACTCTTGCATTTCAACGAAAAAAATTCAAAATGAACTTTGAAAAATCAAGAAAATGTAACTTTGACAAGGTAAACCACAACCGAACACTACTGAAATATTCCAACTCTTGCATTTCAAAGAAGGAAATTCAAAATGAAGTTTGAAAAATCAAGAAAATGTAACTGTGACATGGTAAACGTCAACCAAACACTACTGAAATATTCCAACACTTGAATTTAAACGATAGAAATTCAAAATGACTTTTAAAAATCAAGAAAATGTAACTGTGACAAGGTAAACCATAGCCAGACAATTTTGAAATAATCCATTTCTTGAACTTCAATGAAAGAAATTCAAAATGAACTTTGAAAAAATCAAGAAAATGAAACTGTGACAAGGTAAACCACGACCAAACACTACTGAAATATTCTAACTCTTGCATTTCAACGAAAGAAATTCAAAATGAACTTTGAAAAATTAATGGAATGTAACTGTGACAAGGTAAACCACAACCAAACACAACTGAAATATTCCAACTCTTGCATTTCAATGAAAGAAATTCAAAATGAACTTTGAAAAATCAAGAAAATGTAACTGCGACAAGGTAAACCACAACCAAACACTTCTGAAATATTCCAACTCATGCATTTCAATGAAAGAAATTCAAAATGAACTTTGAAAATTCAAGAAAATGTAACTGTGACAAGGTAAACCACGACCAAACACTACTGAAATATTCCAACTCTTGCATTTCAATGAAATAAATTCAAAATGAACTTTGAAAAATAAATATAATGTAACTGAGACATGCTTAACCGCAACCAAGCGCTACTGAAATATTACAACTCTTTCATTTCAACGAAAGAAATTCAAAATGGACTTTGAAGAATTAAGGGAATGTGACTCTGACATGGTAAACCACAACCAAACAATAGTGAAATATTCCAACTCTTGAATTTCAACTAAAGAAATTCAAAATGAACTTTGAAAAATTAAGGGAATGTAACTGTGACATGGTAAACTACAACATCGCACTAGTGAAATATTCCAACTCTTGCATTTCAACGAAAGAAATTCAAAATGAACTTTGAAAAATAAAGAAAATGTAACTGTGACAAGGTAAACCACAACCAAACACTACTGAAATATTCCAACTCTTGCATTTCAATGAAAGAAATTCAAAATGAATTTTGAAAAAATCAGACCTTTGGAGGGGGAGGGGGCGGGGGGAGGGGGTCGTTCTGTGTCTCAATGCACAAAAAAGTATAAAAAATGGGGAGGGAATGGGGGGAGGGGAGGAGGAGGTGGGAGGAGGAGGAGGGAGGAGGGAGGAGGGGGAGGAGGAGGAGGTGGGAGGAGGAGGTGGGAGGAGGGAGGAGGAGGTGGGAGGAGGATGAGGGAGGAGGAGGAGGAGGGGGCCGGGGGAGGGCCTTTGGGGCACAGGGAGGGCCTTTGGGTGCCTGGGGGCCGGTGGAGGGCCTTTGGGACCCCGTTGGACCTTTGGGAGCTCGATGGGCCTTTGGGGGGCCCGGGGATGGCCTTTGGGGGTCTGGGTGGGCCTTTGGGGGCACTGGTGGCCCTTTGGGAGCTTGGGGGGCCTTTGAGGGTCAGGGGGGGCAGTTGGGGGCCTGGGGGGCATTTGGGGACCGGTGGAGGGCCTTTGGGAGCTTGGGGGGCTTTTGCGGACCGGGGGTTCCTTCGGGGTTGGGGTAGGAGGATTGGAATCCTTTGGGGTTGGGTTAGAGGACCTCACAACACTGTTCAAATGAAACTTGTGTATTATAACGACCACACTCAAAACCTCTTCCAAAATCTTTCCTAAAATCATCTTTTAAAATGTCTCTAACCGTTTCGCCGAAATAGTTCCATAACCTGTCTAAAACGGTTTCGCCCAAATAATCCCTAAACGTAAATTCAGCGTGTTCCTTTGTTATTGGCATCTCTGCGCTAAAACATTTCAAATTAATATGAAACCTTTTTGCGCGCTAAAACAATTCATCGCTAAGATGCTTCTTGCCTAATTGTTTCCATGGCCTTTGGTTATTAATATCCTTTGGAGTTCGACCAAAAGAGTTGTTTCCGAGGCAAAGACATTAATGACTTGGATCTATTCCTGGAGAATCGTTTCTAGGCGAAAATTTTTAAAGTCTGATAGATGATGTCATTGATTGATTGATCTGTCAAGAAAGGGATATTAATTTGTTGTTTCTAAGGGGAATTATTGATTCACGATAGGTGAATTGAGGTCGACAGCACAGGTGTTCCAAATTCCGGGTTTTTGTTGTTGTAAGTGCACGCTCTCAGCGAATGTCAAGGTCGATGTTGTTGTTGTGAAATTTAGGTCATTGACCCCATTACGTAATCTTTCCCCCTAATGACTCTATGCCCTTATTTGGACTCCCGTCAGCATTAAAAATACCGACAGGACCACGTGGTTCTATGCCCATATATGGTGTACTCGTGGGACCTCATGACCCCTCTCTACTTGCAATTGGCCAAAAAATGAAAGGACACAAATCAAAAAGTTTTTAATTGGTCCAAATCATCTGAACTGGTATATTTTTAACTTCGAAACGATTAATTTATTTATTTAAAATACCTGAGATATAGTTTTTAAATAGAAGACGCCATTTGAGACTAGAAGATGAATTTTTTCTGAAAACTGAAACTTACATTTTTTCAATTTTATAATGATGGTAATAAACTTAAGTCCGGAAATTAGTTATATCGAAGTTAAAAATAAGCCAGTTTAGCTCATTTGGACCAGTTCAAAACTTTTGGGTTTGTATCATTTCTCTCTTCAGGCAATTGGACCGTTATTTAAAATAAAATAAACTTTATTGCTATCTTTAGAGCGTTTTAAGAAACTTTGGTTTCATATTTGAGAAAAAATATATCTTCATGTTTCAAACGGCATCCTATAGTGAAAAAGTATATCTCTAGTACCTTAAATCAAGAGACTAGGTATCTCACAGTTCAAAATGAAACCAGTTAAGCACACTTGGACCAGTTAAAAACCTTCAGGTCTGTATCAATTATCTTATAAGGCCGATGCAACAAAACTTAAAATATTTTTGATTTTAGTAGTCTAATATCGCTAGAAGCTTGGATTGCAGTTTTTAGAGAGGTTTCACTCGACTGTGGCAGGCTCTAAAATATCCAGTCACTGGCAACCCAAACGATCGTCGTATTATGCAAACCATCTAATTGACCCCAGATCAAATTTCACTGTCGTGAGCCACGTCTTCTTTTGGCTTTCTGTTCTCTTCGTCCATGCTGGTATTGATACACAATTAAGGCATGTTTTACGTATTTGGTCTTCTGGTTTGCACATTGTGGTCTGCCAAACCATCTCAGTCTCCTCAGTTTGAGGAGACTGAGGCCAAACCATATCCAAAAATACATCCTACTGATAAAAAGTATATTTCAGGTAACTTAAATCAGTAAATTATCTATTTGACATTTAAAAATAAAAAGTTAATCATATTTGGACCAGTTAAAATAGTTATATCACAGTTCAAAATAAAACCAGTTAAGTACATTTAGACCAGTAAAAAAACAAGATTTGAATGGGATTGATCGGTAAAAGTGCCAAGAACAAGTGAAAATGAAATAGGATTTCAGAGAACTATTTATCTCACAATTCAAAGTAAATTATTTAAGCACATTTATGATATTTAAAAACGTTTGGGTTTGTATGTTATTTCTCTCATCGGGCCGTTGTAGTATTGCTTAACATATAATCGCCCGGTTAACTATTCTTAGAGAATTTTAGGAAATCTAGGTGTCAGGTTTGAAAAAAAATGTATCTTCATGCCTCAAACTGCATACTATGCTTAAAAGGCAAGAAAATATATTTCTATAATTCACAACGTGTGTCTCTCAGTCAGGAAGACTTAGTTTCAGCACAATGAAATGGGGTATCGCCATGCGAATCTAAACCAAAGCTTATTAGCGTGAAACCTCACAGCTCCCATAGATTTGTATTAACCCGATGTTTACTAACAATAAATTTTTTATAAAATAATTATTCTTTGAGTTTCCAATTTAGAATTCCTTGGATGGTTTTTCAAAAACTCAAATAGATACAAGCGAGCGAGACACTCTTTATCAAAGAATTACATTCTACCCCAAGATTCCCACAGTTTGGAATTTGTGCGATACTTCGAGTTTTTCCATTTGTTTCCATAATTCTCTGTTAGAACTTTAGAAAACTTTGGAATGTATTGGTTTGAACTGCTTATTTAGAAAAATTGTATGGTTTTGACAGCTGGCGTACCATCTCTTTTATGCGTGGGGTCTCGGATTAAATTCTTTTAGCAGTAAAACATTTTTTGAAAAATATGTTCGAGTTTTCGTGTCAATCCGTGGCGTCATATTAACTCCAAAGTTATGAAGCTAGGTGGGGCACGCTTGTATGAGCTTTGTGGATGTATTGATTGGTAGTATTTTCATAGACACCTGCAGCAATGAAAAAAAAAGGCCTTGAAAAATCTTCAAGCCTATTCTAGTAACATCTGACGGGAATGACCAATTGAGGCATGGAAGAGAATGGTCGAATCTTTGTTAGCATAGGTTCGCCACCATCGTATAAATGTAAGCATGGGAAGGGTACTGTCGTTTCACTGTAGAGATGGGTAGGGCCCCATCATATCAATGTAGGAATGAGAGGATCGTCGTGGTTAGGAGACATGGAGTGATCGTAGAACCTGTGTTGGCTACAGATAGGTGAGACAATGAAATGTAAAGTTGACAGTTGAGATAGGCCCCCTGGGACGCATAGAGGGCCCCCGGGGTAGGACCCCTTCAAAACCTTAGAGGCACTGGCTGGGAGGAGATGTGCTCTCATTACTTTAGCTTTCAATATTATAGTCTTGGGTCGCACAATTATATTCTTGTTCTTCTAATTTTTTTTAAGCTGTTAAAAAACACTCTGAGCCTTAGCCATTCTACTTATAACATCTTCACTGCTCCCACTGCCTTTATTAATGATACTAAGAAAGTCTGTATAGCTTTCCACTTGATCGAGCTTTTCTCTACCCAACGTCACCTTTTCATCTTCACTTATTTCTAGCCTTAGCGATTTCGTCTTTTTAATACTTATTTTCAAACCTATTCTAGCACCCTGAACTCACAAACCCCCAAAAAGTCCATTCATTTTGCTCATACGTTCTTCTAGGATGCTTAAATCGTCAACGCAATCTAAGTCCAAGAAAGTTTTTCTTCCCAATTTGATTCTGTATTCTATTATTGCCTTTCCTATGCTTCTTATGACTAAGTCTGTAAAAATGGGGATAGAACATAACCCTGCTTAACTTCTGATTTAACAAAAAAACAGCTACTAACCTATTTCCTACCTAAACTGCAGCAGTGTTACTCTCGTATATTTGTTCGGTGAGACATACATGTCTCACAACGTTTTGAACATATGAGCTTCATGATATGCATAATGAGCTTCAAATCTTTGTATAATTTTAGTTTGAAAAAAAGAGCAATGGCCCCAGTATGACTGGTTATGCCAAATATAGTGTTTTAATTTAGTGAAGAACTTATTTATGTCTTTCATAAAAACAAGTTTTTCAGCTGAAATTAGGCAAACAAAAATTAAACCTTAAAAAATTATGTATATAATAAGGGACGCTGCACTTTTCAACACTCGCTCTTTATGCAAAAGTCTCAAAACTCTTTAAAATTACTTCTCATTCAAAATCAACGACCCTTTTGTTGAAGTACACTTCTCTAAAGGACCAAAACAAAAGGTGTTACTTTATCGCAAAAATCAAGGTTTGAGGAAAGGGTAAACTCCCTCACATACAGAATAATTTCTGTTTGTTTTAAGTTTTCATGTTGCTTTTTATTATCGGTTAAATTAACGAACTTAACGAAATTTAACTTAACGAAATTAACGAACTGTAAGTGTGTGTAAGTTCAAATCTCTGTTATGTCTTTTAATTTAAACTTGCATTTTTAAAAGACTATACTCCCTCTCAAACCCCATAGTTTAATAAAACAGCCAAATTTTAGTTTTGAATGCAAAAGAACGACAAAACACTAATAATCTACATCGCTAATTGACAAAATGCAGTTTTATTCTAACCCAATTTAAAGGGTATACGTGCTTATCTCCACAATAATATACTATTGTAACCGCATCTTTATGTTTTATCTCTCTCTTCTTGGTTATTTATTTATTTATTGCCCGTCAAAAAAAGATACTAAAGACTGAGCATCACTAAAAAAGAAAAAACACACACAAAAAACAAATTCCAGCAGAATACATATAATCGAACAAATTACAAAAACGAGAAACAAAAACTCTGTTATACACTGCACTGCAGGTACGCACGAAATTTTACTTTTTAAACTCATAAATACTGAAGAAACATAAGCAATATGATTGATAACTTCAATTCAGCTAACCTAACCTACATCAAAATACTTGATAACTTCAATTCAAAATCAACGGACTCAATCAACTAGTTTAAATAAGACAAGAGATAGTAAAAAGACTAAATATGACAAGAGATGTGCAAACAAAATTAAATGGACAGCGGTTTACTGCCTTAGCAAACGGTACCAAGGGTGGGAAGAAACTTTCTCGTTGTACCGTTTAATTTGTTCAATTATAGCTGCCGTCGAGTCCACAATTTTAAAATTTTTAGCAAGGTGCGAATTTCTTGTCCACGGCGGGAGCCGCAACAAGAACTTCGCATAGTTAAAAAATGCGGATCTGAGCTTTATTTTCTCTGGCTCGGGAAAAATTCTCCAAAACGGGCTTAGATACAAGAAATGGGAAGGGATAGTGCGTTATAAAGTCGATCCAGAATTAAACGGTTGAAACAGATTTTAGATGATACTACTCTACTGTAAGTAAAAGCCAGGCTCTTATGGAGATGACCAATAAGAAGGGATCGGGTAGCTTTTAGATCCTTTCCAAATGGTAAACCAAGGTAAATAATTTTCGAGACAGGGGCTACAGACAGTTCTCCCAGCCTCACAGATGAGACCTCTTCTTGGCGCCAGTTGAAAAGAAGAATATCCGACTTCTGCGGGTATAATTCAAGGCCAATGAGACTGTAGTTTGATTGTAGTGTGGAGAAGGTGGTCTCTGTACCTGTGACTGTGCGGCTGGGGTTCAGAATATCATCGGCGTAGGCTGTCATTGTAACGTCTATGTCACGAGCTATGCATGTTGTCTCGATAGTAGACTGTGGTTCAATAATACAATTATTAAAGGCACAAGGAGATGTGACTGATCCTTGTTGAGCACCCTTTTTTACTGGGACTACAGGGTTCCATCAGTAGGACAGCATCACGTCTGGTGTATATAAAGTGAGGGCTCGACCATGGCCAGGAAGTAGGAGTTCAGCCCGTAGGTGATCGTACATGTCTTTAATAAGTAGTAGGATGTCCTTTTGTACACCTCTCTTTCCCATATCCAGAATGAGTTGGCCATAGGGAAGTGAGTCTTAGGGACGGCAGACCTCATGTAGACCTATAACAAGAGACTCCTTTGATTTATTAGCGTCAATCAAGACTGAAGCCAAAGCAGAAATGGCGTGGCCGCAACCAAGACCCCTCTGGAATGCAAAATGGGAAGGGGGAGTCCAGCATTTTTCCTAGATTTCATCAATGACCATAAGTTCGAAGATTTTGCAAAGCGTTGGTGCTACTGTGATCGGTCTGAAAGAAGCACACTCCGAAATACTTTTTCCTTTCTTCAGGACTGGCATAAGTGACCCAGTACTAAATACCGATGGTACGAGTCCAGTAGTGAAGATCATCTGAAAAAGAAGAGTTAGGTTTCCCATGGAAGTTGGGCTGCAATGGATAAGGTGAAGAGCGGATACACGGTCAGTGCCAGCCAACTTCTTCTTTTTCAACCGTCGGATCGCGGACGTAACCTGTGATTGGGTAACTAGGAAATCTGTATCTGGAATTGATGAGAGCAGGGATGAAAGCTTTCTTGAACAGAAATGTTAAGATCAATCAATCAATCAATCATTTACTACCCACAACTACAAGACAACAAGTAGTACAAGTGGAGTATAAACATGATAATAAAAAAGAAAAACAAAAAAGAACTCAATAAACACTAGCAATTAAATTAATCTAAAAAAAGAACTGTAAAAGACCGTGGTCAGGGCCACTATTACAAAATGCATCTGCAGAAAGCTTTTTGTGTAGGTCACCGAGCTTTTGAGTTGCATCCGTAACATAGGCGTTTGTAAATAGATACTGATTTCTAGTCAATGGCAGCAGAGAACGAAGAAATTTGAAATATGTAATTTTAATCTTTTTTAAGTTCTTAAGCTTAAGAACAGAATGAACACCCGAAAAATAAAGCACAGAATGATCAGAAAAAGTCAAGGATAAGCACCCAAGAGCTCTTCTGTTGTATTTTCCACGGTTTGCTACAATTTTTGAATTACTGAACTGAATTTTTTTTTACTGAATCAGCAACAATCTGTTTACGAAAGAGAGCTAGAGAATTAGAAACAGTAATACCTAGCCACCGAAAGGAAGAGACAGAAAGCACAGAAAATTCATTACAAACCAGAGGAGTAGACGAAGACAGATTATAAGATAAGAATTCACACTTGTCAAGATTCAGGGATAGACCAATATTTAGGAAAGACTGAGAAACTAAGGAAACCATCGCAGAAAGAGCAGACTTAGTACGACTAATCAACAGTATGTTATCAGCATCGGCAATGTAAGAAATATCATTTGAACCAGAAAAATAAGTGCCTGAGATCTTTCCCCGAACAGTAAAAATACAAATTTTGAAAATGGTTGGTGATAAAACACCTCCCTGCCTAACACCACGAAGCACTTTAATAGTTGTTTCTGGAGAAGATTTCAGGCGGAGGTAAGAATTAGAATACCAAAACCGTAGAAGGTAAATAACCAAAAAATTAACACCAGAAAAAGCCAAAGAAAAGAAAAGCTGGTTATGAACAACAGAATCAAAAGCCTTTGAAAGATCAAGTGTACAGAGATATACGCCTTTACCCTTAGAAGAATTAGAAAGTAGAATGGAAGAAAGGACATGATGAGCATGTTGGCACCCCACACCAGGTCTGAAATCAAATTGATTTTCACCAAAGAAAGAAATATTTTGAGTTAGATTAGGTAAAAGAATATACTCGAAGACCTTGCTAATATTGCAAGAAACAGAAACTGGACGGTAAGAAGAGCAATCTGTTGGCGGTTTACCTCTTTTTAAAATTGAAGTCACGCTGCCACACAAAAAGCTTTCCGGGACAACAGAAGATGCCAAGCACATTTGAAACAAAACCGCAAGATGTGACACAAGTTCAGCACATTGGGGAGTTTTTAGAGATACCATCAGCATCAATAGATTTCGACTTAAGATGATTCAAAGCATTCAAATCTTCACAACGCGATATAGGCAAAACAAAGTGCTGACTTAGAAATCTAGGGACAAATTTTAACAAACGCTTCACCAAACTTTCTATGAGCGGAATAATTCAAAACGGAGAAAATCTTCGAATAATATGCATTCCAAGAACTTGGTGGAATAGCATTACTACTTACATCAGAATCGTCTGTTTTACTTGAATTAATTACTTTCCTCCAATCTTTAGGCGAAAATGGAAAATCGAGCCCTCGGTATCGGACACTTTTTAGATACTTCTTAAATTCTAATTTAGTTTTCTGTTTAATAAGATAAACATTACCAGACCTAGGCCGACCACAATCTGTCCAAACTTTTAGCAAAAATTAACTTTATTTTTACAGGCCTTAAGGTTAGGGTCAAGTGACCAAAGAGGCTTTTGAGTATTCTTTTGGCTTCGCTTTACTGGGACAGAAATTTTTTCAGCTTGTTTCATAGCAGAGAGGATAGAATAATAATATCGGTCTATTTCATATTTAGCATAAATAAAATTCTGACTACACTGCAAAAGCTGATACGGAACATAAATCGTACTTAGAAGTGAAGCCAATGTTATAAGATAAACAGACAAATTCGCATCATTCCAATCAGGATTATAAAACCATTTCGAACGTACACCACGACTCTTAGACATACTCCCAGAACAAATAACAGACTTTGATCAACAAAAAGACAGCTGAAGGTGATCAAGATCTTGCTCGTCAAAATGAACCGTAACTGGCGAGCAGACAAGAGCTGCAGAACAAATAACGTGATCAATGTCTGATTTACTACCTGAATGGTGAATATACGTATAATCATGGGACTTCCAAACAATTTTATAAGCCGGGAGAGAATCAAAAAGCTGACCATTCCTTACATTATCAGAAACCAGATCGGTATTAAAATTGCCAGCAATAAGAAAATTCAATCTAGAATACACCATCTTTTGGATTAAAGATTTAAGTGTACTGCAATCACCAGAGAATTTCTGAAGTGAACAATTTAAAGTGTCAATGTATGACAGATATACATAGTTTTATAAAACAATATCAAGATACACAGCAAGAGAAGTATCATCTGATTGGAAAAGCACAGGACTCACACCAGAAATATTTTTCTTAAAAACGCATACTAAGCCGCCAGAAGGGCAGCCACGCGTAATTGTAGCTGAACGCACAAAAACAACGTGATCACTGCTTCGTCTCAGAAAATTTTCGCTAAAGGCGGTCAGTAACTGTTCTTGGAGACAAACAGCGTCATAATTAACATACAGATCATCAATAAAAAATTCATTGCCTCTCGTTCCATTAATATTCAATGAGACTATACTTATGTCCGGATTCATTTCTGAGAATAGACCTTATCAGTGATCTTCTTAATCACAGGGCATCGTAGGCTGTAAGAAGGATGAGATCCTCCACAATTGGCACATTACGGAGCTTCCGTACAACGATCACTTTTCGTAGATAAATGCGGTCCAGCACAACGAGCTCACTTGGGAGTGCTACTAGTACATGCACTTTCCACGTGCCCAGGGGAACGACACTTGAAGCAACACTTTGGCAATTGCTTGAACTCATAAACACGGAAGTTTTCATACCCAATCTTCACACCGTTTCGCAGAAATGATCCTTTAGTAATCGCTTCTGCAAATTCAAGCTTAACCGATTTGATTGTTCCAAATTGACTAGACCCGATTATACCAAACTGGTTTCGTAGCATTTCAAGGTAAAAATCAGACGGGACTTCTCAAATAACACGCCAAACCGGAACCTCATGCCACCTCTGAGTGAATACTGACGAATTATTCGCAGCGGAAAACAAGGTAGGCCTACTGATAATACACTGAACGGAGAAATGATCCGAAATGAAACTGTTCGGAAGGACAAGAACCTCACGTAATGGCAAAGAAATAGAGATAAAAATATGGTCTAGATTGGACGTAGAACCAGACTGGTGGATATACCAAAAGTCCCGGTTCTTCCGGTGAATAGTAAAGCGGTTCTCAAGTATCCCTATTAGAATGCAACAACGACTATTTTGGGCACTAATAGCAACTTCTAAATTACAGTTAAAGTCACCCACTATTATGTACTCAAGGGACTCGCGTTTGGCTTTTTTAAGGCAACGTGCTAGTTTGACAGCACATATAGCAAAAGCACTATCAGATTTGTCATCACGGTAATCAGTTGGAAGGTACACATTTATAACTAGCAGGTTATCTAGTCTAGTAGCAAGAAAATTGTCACTGTTTTCGTGTACTTTGCACGCAAGACGATTGCTAACCAGCATGGCAATACCGCCAGACGGATGGCCCCGCGGAGATGAACGTTTTGCAGGCACGGAGAACACAGAGTAGGACGGCCAGAGATTAGGTTCAGGCCAGCTTCTGTGTTGAAATGTTCTTGCAGGCATATCACATTATATTTATTTACAAACTGGTCAACCACAAGAGACCGCTCGGAAAAATTTCCGTTTATATTCCAAGAAAGTAGTGAAATGTTAGAGATTTCGTTATTCATCATGTTAATGAGTTGCCTTTTGCTGGTTTTCCGGACACTTCACGCTATAGCAGGTATGACCCGCTTTCTTGCAAGAAACACAAAACATAGCACGAGTACATTTTTCTGCATCGTTCTTTTTGGAGACGTGGTCAGACGCGCCACATCTCGGCTGCCGTCAATCAAAAGGCAATATCTGACATAAACTCGATTTTACAGGAGAACGAAAAAACAAAAAAAAGTTTGAAGCCTTAGAAAACATGATAGGAGGTGCCTGTTTTGCAAAAAAATACATCAAATCTAGGTTTCAGAGCAAGACAAATTTTTTTGTTAAGGAAAAACTAGACAATTCCTTTTCGTTCTCGAGATAGTGCAGATACCGCCTTTTAACCTGTCAACAAAAGGCGGTATCTGCAAGAGCGCCACAGTAAAATTCCATATAATAAAAACAAGATTACCGTTTTACAAAATGACTTTAAATCAAAGAGAAACGCAGTTTCCAATGAGTGTATTTGCTTTCCAGCAACATCAGCTATGTCATAATGTAAAATAACCTTGTTTTCAGCCAGTTGTTTGGTCTTGGTCTTCGATCGCTTCTACTGCGGGAAAAAGCGCATCTCAGAGGAATACGATAAGATCAAGTCAAACTCCAGCACAAGCGTTTCCACAACATTGAATTCGATTAATTTTATAAAGGTAATAATGGTGATATTCATTTATGTTATAAAAAAAAAAAAAAAAGTCTACGTGTTTTTACTCGTCCTCTGGTTCACAGCCCTCAAATTCGTCAACCATCACTTGTACGTTTGCTGTGTGAATGTTCTTCCAGAAATACTTTTTCCGTGTGTCTGCAATATGGGGTACAGGTTTCATCAGGATTTTGTTTTTTTTGTCCCTTGAAATCCCCCTTGGGACGGACAGCTTCTTCGGTAAACCTTTGCCTAGAGCACTTTTGGCTTTCGCTGTCAGAAAATCTACAGCTTTCAGTTCGTCGTCAAAATCATATCGATAATATAGTTTCGAGTCTTTCTTCGTGAAACTTGCAACTACAATCTTTCTAAGTTGAATATCAACTGACTTTTTCCCAGACTTCTCATTCTTCCATTCGTAGAAATCGCTTATTTGGAGCTCTTTAACTCGGGTATTTTGTCTGGAATCCTGCATAACCTTTTTCAACTCGGGAAAGTCCTCAACAACCTGCTTCGCGCGGATTTTCTTCTCTATCACTCCATGCAAGCTGTCAGCTGCCATGTGTGTGTGTCCCTTTGTCAGGAACTTGATGGAGATCTTCTCTGGGCCCCATGATTCGTTTACAATGTACACAAATATGGAAAAGATTATCCAGTTCTTGTTCTGTGAAGAGCAGCTATCGGCCCAGAAGGTAAATTCTTTTGTATCCCGCAACTCATCCACAAGACCAGAAAAAGAAGAAGAGACAGCATCCCCGGTTCTACCATATGTTGCTTCGTGCCATACTACACAGTATACCACTTTTGGTGACGAGCCGGTGCGAGCACTAGAAAGCGGTGGAACAAAAGTTTCATTGAAACACACTAGCCTGCTTGTGAAAAGTGATTCTTTAACTGCTGGCTGTATTGGAAGAATTAGGACTTTTTGCATATCAGCTATAAACACTGCCTTCTCCTCGCCGTGTGCGTGATCAGCATCTTTGTCAAGTTCTCGCCTAGCTTTTTCGGCCTGGTTTCCATGCTCCTGGTGCTTCTCCTTTTCTTCGTCTGACACAACTTGCCTGGATTCCTTTATTTTGAACAAGTCACAGATTTCACATACATCTGATCTTGACATCTTGTTAGATATGTTCATTTCTTGCAAAACCCGAAGGTGAGAACTCTGACTATAACGCTGCTCGGGAAACTTTTTTTGAAAGTCAGCAAACATAGCTTCAAACGTAATATCTCTCGGGATATATCTCACATACGGACTGTTATACCTCCTGTAGTGGGGCTGACACGGCTTGAACGATTCTATATGCATACGAATAGCTTCGCGATCCACATCCACCTTTCTAGCACCTCCTCTTTTTTCTGAAGAGGAAAATCCAACGCCCTGGGTCTTTAGCTTTCTTGATATTACCTCGATGACTTTTGGACTGATGTATCCCAAAGTTGAAAGAAACGTCTTTTGGCACACTACAAACAAGAGTTCTCCAGCAGCAATAGGTAGGCAATACACGAAACTGTAGTCTCTACATTTTTTACGTTTCGAGTATTTCACGGTGATTCTTTTTTGGCTCGACACTAAAAAAAACGACTTGATGTATGCAATTCTTTCTCCCTGGCTTAATTCTTGAAACTTGTCATAGATCTGTCTCCTCTGATCAATTGCAAATTCTTTGCACTTTTTCTTACACTTTTCAGAGTTGCACCCATTCTCTATGAATGGATGTTTTTGCCTTTTCTTTTCAATCTGCTTTCTCCTTTTTTCTAAGACTTGTGTCTTCTTTTTTGTCACAAAAGCAGGTTCTTCAACATCTAGTTTTTCTTGTCGTTCAACACTGGCGATAGAGACTTCACTCTCATGTAATAATGAGATAAGCTCGCGTTGTACATCAGTACTTTGTCTTGCTGCTCTTCGAACACTAGCACCTGTAGAATCTTCTGATTCTCCATCGGGCTGATGCTCATTTGCTGAGTTGTTGGTCACAAAGTCATCGTCTGAATCAAGTAACTTTTTAGGTAGGTTTTGTCTGGTATCTTTTTTAATATCTGCTTGTCGGTTAGATTGAGTGGACAATTCTAAAACTAGTAAAACGTCTCTGTCACTAAATTCATTCATATATACATACATATCTTCTGTAGCGGTTTCATTGTTTTTTGCACGCATTTCTGTCCCCATATCATAGTTAACTCCAATGATCTCAGTCTCAACTTTTTCCAGCCAGTATTTGATAAACTGTATGCTCTCTAATTCAGGTGGAGCATCTGTTTGGTCTACTGAAACTTTTTGTGGTAATGGATGGCTTGAGAATATTCCACTGATGGGTATTTCTTTTGGTATCACTGTTTCTTTGGGAACAATTCTGATGATTCTTGGTTTTTGGGACACGACAAAAGGAGCTGCTTCCCTGTTATCCGCATGCATATCTGCTGTCGCCATTTCACTGCTGTAAGCGTGCATCTTTTTTGACATCTCATTGTTTGTGTCTCTTTTGAGCTGTTTTGAGCTACTTTGCGCAGTGTTTTGAGCTGTTTCCCTGAAAAAAAAAAATTATCAGCAGAAAATACAAAGAACAAACAGCGTAAAGCAGAGGGTCCCAACTCATTTTGGCCCATTGATCAGAATTTGGTAGGTAAGTGAGTACATACATGATAAACGCGGAGACGAGCAGCACTCAGACAGATCTCAGAACAGTCCTTAGCCTACGAAAGATTTTGAAGGTCCAACTTGTCTACACTGTGGCGTCTAATGGTTTTCCCGACTGAAAGCTCGTGTTGTCTTGTTTCTAATGGTTCAATTGTTTGACCAGGACGGATACAATATCAGATTTTATTTGAGAGCGCAGAGTCATGACAGGAGACAGATCCCCAAATATAAAGATACTGCCTGAGTGCTGCAGACCTGCATTGTTTGCTTCTTGTGTGGAAAGGGGTTGGCAATTTAAAAAAAAAAAAATGTAACGTAACGTTTAAATGTAAAATATGATTTTTTACATTAAATTTTTACATTTAAAGTATATACATCAGTCATAAATGTTTTCGAGGCCAAAACTGGATAAAATGCTTTTGTTATTTATTACATTTTAACACGTAAAAGAAAAAAAATCCATTTAAAGTGCCATCCCTGACTGTGGACATGCACAGGACATGCATCCCTGGAGTACCCCAAAATAGTGGGTACTCTACCCCATAAACAGCTAGTGGCCCTGACTGGGAAAGATCCTGTTTTCGTCAGATTTTAACAGAGTTCAAGCTCTTCTTAAATAGCCTCAAAATGTATAGTAGCTTACACTGCTGAAGAAATAAAAATACACAAAACATTTGCCAAACAAGCAATAATGTGGTCTGACAACAGCAAACCATCTGCAAAACGAACCCCCAGAACAACTATGACGAAAAACCTGCATCAGAATTGCAAACTAGAAACTTAAACTGACCTATCCTACTAGCTGAGTTCCTTGCTGGGGTCAATTCTTTACAAATGTCGAAATAAGTCCTTGTACAGGTAAACAGTCCTAACAAGTCAAATACCATTACCTGTCTTTCGCTATTTTAAGTGCCTCTTTCAACAAGACATTGACACGGCTCATGATTATGCTCTTCAGTTTTACGGAATCTTTTCTTCTATATAGCTATAAATGTGATGAAAAGTTGGTCTTATTTGGCGATATCTGCTCTTGCGCTGGAAGTAAAAGCAAAGATCTAAAAGGCGATATCTGCATGTGTAGATATCGCATTTTGAGTCACAAGAGAATACAAGTTTTCCGGATAACGGCAAATAAAACTACAATATAACTTGGCTATTTTTGTAGATATCACGTTTTTGACTCCACCAATCGATAGAGCGGAGTGTCTTTACTTGGCATACGCAGAAATCTCAATTTCGCTCGTCCTGTCAGATATCGCCTTTTGATTGACGGCAGCCGATCTGGAGCAGACAGGACTATTGGTGCACTCGACAGCTAGGTTACCTTGGTTGTGGCATGAGTAGCAACGACGGGGTAAGAAAAGGAATTCTTCAGTGGGCATTTTTTCGTAGTAGATCTTCACAGAGTCCTTAAAAAATTTATCTAAATCCGATCGACAGCTGAAAAATACTTTGAACGTACGGGAACTGCCGAGCTGTTCAGAATTCGTAGCTCTATGGATCAGTGCAGTTAGCTCATCCGATGATACGTCAGAGCGGACTCGTTTCTCTACACCAATATAGTTAGGGCTCTTTATGGCAGCAGAAATCTGCGGCTGGGTAGTCTTGATTGACTCAACAATGGTTTTAGCTGTGTTTTTCGAACGAACCAGTCCGATTTGACTCTCCGTAATTCAGATATTTCACTAGTATCCGCACATACCGAATCTATGAATCGCTTCCTAGCACTCAGGGTATCAAGCGACTCGGGCAGATTTTTCAGTACGATTGCATAGGAGGGATTATCAGGCTGGTTTGAAGTGCTTGGCCATTCGATGGGTTTGTTGGCATTAATAGCAAAATGGTTCTTAATAACTCGAGACAATTCATTCACCTTAATAGCAACGATTTCTGCAGTAGCTTCACTAGTAGTTGGGACTGAGCAGGGAGAATCAATAACAAAGGTCGGTAATTTGATCTTCTTGGCGTGAGCTTGGTGAATCCATCTGCAAATGTCCGTAAAATTCTCTTCATCTTTTGCGTGAATTTTACAGCGTGTTGTAAACTGCATTAGTTTATGGAGCGATTCTTTGGCTTTCATAATTTCTTCTGGTGTGAAAAATCCGACGCCTGTATCAATTATTCCCTCCAGTTTTTCTCCTCTTTCCATACTACGGCTCACGAAGTTCTACACAGCATTCAAGAATAATTTTTCCTCCATTTCCGTCGACATCCCGAAAACAACGTGGTACTGTCGACGCACCTTAAGAAAAGGTTGAAAATTTCTTATAAGATTTGCGCAATAAAATCTTCTATTGGCAACTTCCAATTGGCAACACTGAGCTAAAATAATTGTTCCCAGGGGATATCACAGCGGTCAAAATAACCAAACGATAGATAATCCGATTATAAAAAAAGTCTTCAAATAAGTTTCCACTGGGATATTACTCACAATGTAAAACAGGGTTTTATCCAAAAAAGAGTTCTTTATTTCGTAAGTAAAGATTTATTTTGTATGCTTTTATAAAAGTTCTTATTTTGTAAGAGTTCTTATTTTGTAAGTTGATTTTATAAAGCTTTATTTTGTAAGAGTTCTCGCTGTATTTTGTTTGATTTTGCAAACTTTTCAATTTTTTTATTTACCCTGGGCCCTTGCTCATGCTTTCATTTTATGTGTTTTCTGATCATTTTTATTTGGAAAATTTTTATCCAAATTTATTGTAGTGCCACAACTGTAACAACTTAACTTCCGTTTCTTGTGCTTAAATGTTCATTTTGGTTCTGTATTATTGTGCATTTTACCATTTTACTCTCTACATCGGGATTTCTCAGTGTCTTGAACTTCCTTTGTTAATTTGGTCTACCTATCTGCCAATTCTGCCATTTCTTCATTGTTTCCAGATTCTTTTCTTTTAAGTATATTTTCAAATATGTATGGGTAGTTTCTGGAAACTGTTCTTTCTCTGTCTTTTCTACTACTTCCTTCAGCTTTTCTTGTAATTAATAAAAAAAAACTTTTTGCACAAAATAAGTTTTTCAAAATAACAGCAAAGAACTCCATTAAACCAAAAATGAACAAAAATAGAATCAAATAATCTACCAAGCATACAACTACCACAAATCCGTATCAATAAATAAATGAAACTCAAAACAAACTGAAGTTAAAGTAAGTCAAACTCAAAACGAGCAGAAATTAATCTGAGTAGGGTTCTAAACCCTATGCTTTCTAAACTCCAGAATATAATTTGTACTTTACTGAAAAAATTCAAATGAATTTACTGAAAAAAATGTGCAATGTCAGTTTACTATGCATGTACTGATATATATTCCTTAAAATCTTAATTAATTTTTGTTTTCTTAAAGTTATAAGTGAAAACGTTTAAAAGAATTACTTTTCAGTAAAGTACAAATTATATTCTGGCTTTTAGAAAGCATAGGGTATAGAACCCTACTCAGATTAATTTCTGCTCGTTTTGTGTTTGACTTATTTTTGTTCTGATTTTTTTTTTTTTTTTGGTTTCATTTATTTAGTGATACTGATTTCTGGTAGTTGTATGCTTGGTAGATTATTTTATTATATTTTTGTTCATTTTTGGTTTGATAGAGTTCTTTACTTTTTTTTTAAAACTTATTTTGGGCAAAAAGTTTTTTGATTAATTTCTGTTCCTTTTATATTGACATAGTCCTTTTCAGGAAGAAAGACTGAGTCTCTTCTTAAGTTAAACAACCATTCCTTCCATAAAAACATATAATACCCCCTGGGCATAACTTACAACCCTTGCCCCTTAACTCTGGTTTTTTTTTCAACCCCAAAAGCCTTGTTATATGGTATTTAGACTATTTTGAATAGAATGGCTATCTCAAAATTTCTATTAGATGCATTTTGGGACACTATGACGTGTGTGTAGGGGTGAGAAGGTAGCTGCCCTCTGATCCCTTTGACTCTTAAAAAGAGCACTAGAGCGTTTAATTACCAATCCAATGAGCCCCCTTTAAAGTTTGTGTGACCACACTTTCTATAAAAACCCTATATGTCCCCAGGGCACAATATACCAGCCTTGCCCTGAGGGCTGGGGGTATTTGTTATCCTGAAAGACATAATTTCCAGACCTTTCTAATAGGTTTAACAAAATGGCTATATCAAAATTTTGATTGGAAGTGTTTGGGGAAATGATAGGCGTGGAGAGAGACATTTGGCCTCTGATAACTTTCGACCATTAAAAAAGGCACTAGATCTCTCAATTTCCAATCAAATAAGCACTTATTGAAGTTTCTGCGACAAAACTTCTTCTAAAAACGTTATAAGCCCCAAGGGCATAACTTCCGACCCTTGTCATGAGGGCTATGGGGGGTGAAGGTTGACATTCTCAAAACCATAATTTCCAGACCTTTAAACTACTTTGAACAAAATGGCCCTGTCAAAATGTTGATCGGAAATTTTTGGGAAAATGATGGGCGTGGGGGGGGGGAGAGCTTTGCTCCCTCTGATTACTTTCGACTATTAAAAAGGGCAATTGCCCTTTAAATTTCCGATCGAAAGAGCCCCTTCTGAAGTTTTTATGACAACACTTTCCATATGACATTATATGCCCTGGGGCATAACTTTCAACCTTAGCCCAGAGGGCTGTTACGGGTTGTCATACTCAACAACATAATTTCAGTATTATTTTTTTCCGTACTATACTTATCGTAGTAGGACTCTTCCACTACGTCCAACAAAATGGCTATATCAAAATGTTGATCGGAAGCATTTGAGGAAATGATGGTTATGGGGGGGAGGGGACATTCGCCCTCCAATTGCTTTCGACTAATAATAAGGGCACTAGCCCTTTCAATTCCCAATTAAATAAGTACTTCTTGAAGTTTCTACGACAACGCTGGCAAATTCCAGAACATTCAACTATGTTGAACAAAATGTTCAATCTTGATTGGATGTATTTGGTTTTGATGGGATGTATTTGATTGGATCAAATTTTGATTGGATGTATTTGGGAAAATGAAAGGCTTGCGAAGGGCGTTAGTTGCTCTCCAAACACTTTCGACTATTAAATAGGGGACCAGCGCTTTCAATTTCCAATTAAATGAGCCCTTTATGAAGTTTCTACGGCAACGCTTTCCATAAAACCTTAAATGCCCTTAGGGCATAGCATACAACCCTTGCGCTGAGGGCTGGGGGAGGGGGGGGGAGTGTCATCTTAAAAGACATAATGTCCGGACTTTTCAACTACGCTGATCATAATGGCTATCTCAAAAATTTTTTATTCCTTATTTTTGGGGAAATGGTGGGTGTGAGAGGGGTGTTAGATTTCCCCCCATCACTTTTGACTATTAAAAAAGGCATTAGTCCTTCAAATTTTTCAAAGTTAACTATTACAAGGCTCTATAGAAACCTTATATGCCCCTATGGCATTACTTACAAACCTTGCCCTAAGGGGGGTGGGGGGGGGGGGGTTGATCATCCTCAAAGATATAATATCAAGAACTTTAAACAATGTTGAAAAAATAGTTATCTCAAAATTTTAATGGGATGTGTTTGGGGAAATGGTAGCCGTGAGAGGGAGGTTAGCTGCCCTCTAATCAGTTTCGACTAGCCAATTAAAAAAGGCACTAGCCCTTTCAATTTCCAATTGAATGAGCCTTTTTTGAAGTTTCTACGACAATTTTTCCTATAAAAAACCTTATATGCACTGAGGGCATAACTTAAAACCTTAGCACTGAGGGCTCTAGGGGGAGTGTCATCTTCAAAAACCTAATTTCCAGAACTATCATCTACGCTGAACAAAGTGGCTATCTAAAAATTTTTATTGGATGTGTTTGGGGAAATGATGACCTTGAGAGGGGGGCTAGTTGCCCTTCAATCAGTTTTGAATATTAAAAAGGGCACTAGCCCTTTTAATTTCCAATCGAATGAGCCCAGTTTGAAGCCTCAACGAAAACGCTTTCTTTAGAAAAACCTTATATACCCCCAGGACAAAACTTAAAACCCTTACGCTGAGGGATTTAGGTGCTTTTTCATTCTCAAATTCCTAATTTCCAGAACATTCAACTACGTTGAACAAAATGAATATCTCAAAATTTTGATTGGATGTGTTTGGGGAAATGGTGGGCGTAAGAGCCCACGATTTCCAATTTTTTTCCAATCACTCTCCAATCACTTTCAACTATTAAAAAAGGCACTAGCCCTTTCACTTTCCATTCTAATGAGCCCTTTTGAAGTTTCCACGACAACGCTTTCAATAAAAACCTTATAGTCCCCCAGAGCATGACTTACAACCCTTGCCCTGAGGGCTGTGGGGGGGGGAGGGGTTGTCATCCTTAAAGACCTAATTTCCAAAACTTTCAACTACGTTGAATAAAATGGCTATTTGATTTCATATTTTTCCATTATGATTTCCACATTTTCAATATGGAAATCAACTTCGCTGATCAAAATGGCTATCTCAAAATTTTGTTTGGATACGTTGGGGGCAAGCATGGGCGTGGGGGGGGGGCTTGTTGCCCTCTAATCACTTTTGACTATTAAAAAGGGCAATAGTCACTCCAATTTTCAATCGAATGAGCCCTTTTCGAAGTTTCTACGACAGCTCCTTCGATACAAATTGCCCTGGTATGGAAAAAAAATAATATATTGTGCCAACATCGTTCTTTACATAGGCAGCGCGATTGCGCTGCCTGTGATTCGAATGCATCATCTGTCATTGTATCCCAAAACAACTCTAGACATCTAAGTCACATACCTTCTAATTTGTAACCAAATTCTTAGTATGTTTCTTTGTTTCTCTTTTTTGCTTTTGAAACTTCTTTGAAAGTGATTGGAAGAGAGATGACATTTTCTGAAATTCCTTCTTTTAATTTTTCAAAGTCTTTTGAGCAATGCACTAGTAGTGTCGCAAATGTAGTTTGTTCTTTGTGGTTAAGGCAGAGTCAAATCAAAGTCATCCAGTTATCTGTTTAATATCCCAGTTGTTTTTTTTTTAATTGTTTAGGTAAAAATTTAAATCTTCATTTTATTTAATTTGTTGGAGGCTTACCTTATGCATTTAATCTACTATAAACGATCTTTGAGACTCTTGAGAACCTCTCTCGGCAATCCTTTCCATCCTTGCATTCCTCTCCTCTCTATCTGTATTATTCTTTCCTTGTCTGGCTATTCTTTTAGCCTTTTCTTTTCGTTCTCTAGCTAATATATCATTCTCTTCATCCCGGGGAGGCAACCACAGGAGTATTTTCGATTTCGGGGAGGGTGACGTCCAGGTCAATGCTTACTCTGAGGGCTTATATCTGGATAAATGCTTAACCCGAGAAGGGGTGACATCCGAATCAATGTCCATCCAAGGGAGGGAATACTTAGGGACATATTGAGACCCCAGGGAGTGACGTGCAACGTATTGACCCTTACTACCTCAACTCCTATTGTAATCCTTCAAAAAGCGATAGGGAAGGTTGCTTTGAAAATTAATCATAGGACGCGCACTAGCTTCCTAAGTAAAGAACGATGTTGGCGCAATGTATCATTTATTTCTGTCTTTGTATTAGACCAGGGTACTTCGTACTGAAGGAGATGTCGTAGAAACTTCGAAGGCAAGTCTTGGAAATTGGAGGTGCTTATGTCTTTTTTAATAGCCGAGAGTGATTGAAAGGCAACTCACAGCCCTTCCAAAACCACCAATTCCCAATCACATCCAATAAAAATTTTGAGATAGCCATTTTGTTCAACGTATTTTAAAGATCTGGAAATTATGTCTTTGAGGAGGACACTCCCCCCACAGCCCTCAGGTAAAAGGTTGTAACTTTTGCTCTGGGAGCATGTAAGGTTTTTTCTAGAAACCGTTGTCGTAGAAACTTAAGAAAAGGCTCATTCAATTCTAAATTCAAAGGGCTAGTGCCCTTTTTAATAGTATAAAATGATTGGAGGGCAACTAACCCAGAAAGCGCTGTCGTAAAAACTTCAAAAGAGCTCATTCAATTGGAAATTGAAAAGGCTAATGCCCTTTTTAAAAGTCGAAAGGGATTGGAGGGCAACTAACCCCCCCTCTCACGCCAACCATATCGCCAAACACAAGCACTCAATATTTTGGGATATCCATTTTATTAAAAGCAGTTAAAAGTACTGGAAATTAGGTCTTTGAAGATTATAACCCCTAAGAGCCCTCAGAGCAAGGATTGTAAGGTATGCCCTAGGGGCATATAAGGTTTTCAAAGAAAGTGGTGTCGTAGAAACTTCAAAAAGGGCTTATTTGATTGAAAATTACAAGGGCTAGTGCACTTTTTATTGTCGAAAGTGATTGGGGAGCAACTAACCCCCCTCTCACGCCCAACATTTCCCCAAACAAATCCAATCAAAATTTTGAGATAGCCATTTTGTTAGACGTAGTTGAAAGTTCTGGAAATTAGTCTTTGAGAATGACAAAGACCCCACAGCCCTCAGGGCAAAGGTTGACGTTATTCCCTTGGGGCATATAAGATTTTTATAGATAGTGAAACTTCAAAGAGTGCTCATTCGATTGGAAATTGAAAGAGATAGTGCCCTTTTTAATATTATAAAGTGCTTGGAGGGCATCTAACCCAACTCTCAAGCCCTCCATATCCCCAAAACATCCAATCAAAATTCTGATATAGCGATTTTGTTCAACGTAGTTTAAAGTTTTTGGAAATTAGGCCTTTGAGGATGACACCCCCCCCCCCATCCCAATAGGTAAGGATTTTAAGTTATGCCCTGTGGGCATATAAGGTTTTCATTGAAAGTGTTGTCGTAGAAACTTCAAAAAAACTCATTCGATTGGAAATTTAAAGGGCTAGGGCCCTTTTTAATGGTCAAAAGTGATTTGAGGGCAACTTAACCCCTCTCTCACCCACCATTTTCCCAATTACATCCAATCAAAATTTTTAGATAGCCATTTTGTTCAATGTAGTCGATAGGTCGGAAAATTATGTCTTTGAGGATGACAGTCTCCCCACAGCCCAGAGGGTAAGGGTTATAAGTTAAGCCCTGTGGGCATATAAGGTTTTTATAGAAAGCGTTGTCGTAAAAACTTCACAAAGGGCTCATTTAGTTGGAAATTTAAAGGGATAGTACTGTTTTTAAAAGTCTAAAGTGATTGGAGGGCAACTAACCCCCCTCTCACGCCCACCCTTTCCTCAAACCCATCCAGTCAAAATTTTGAAACAGCCATTTTTTTCAACGTAGATGAAAGTTCCGGAAATTGGGTTTTTGACGATGACAACCCCCCCCCCTGCACAGCCCTCAGTGTAAGGATTGTACGTTGCGCCCTGGTGGCATATAAGGATTTTATAGATAGGGTTGTCGTAGTAACTTCATGAGGGCTTATTCAATGGAAATTGAAAGGACTAGTGCCCTTTTTCATAGTAAAAGTGATTGGAGGTCAACTAACCCCACTATCACGGCCACCATTTCCCCAAGCACATCCATTCAAATTTTGAGATAGCCATTATTCAACGTAGTTAAAAGTTCAGAATATTAGGTCTCTGAGGATGACAACCCCACCCCACAGCCCTCAGGGTAAGAGTAGTAAGTTATGCCCTGAGGGCATGTAAGGTTCATTATTGAAAGTGTTGTTTTAGAAACTTCAAAAATGGCTCATTTGATTTGAAACTGAAAGGGTTAGTGCCCTATTTTATGGTCGAAAGTGATTGAAGGGCAACTAACCCCCCTTTCATGCCATCATTCCCCCCCCCATCATTGCCCCAAACGTATCTCATCAAAAGTTTAAGATAGCCATTTTGTTCAACATAGTTTAAAGTTCTGGAAATTAGGTTTTTGAGGATGACAACCCCCCACAACCCTCAGGGAAAGGGTTGTAAGTCATGCCCTGAAGGGCATATAAAGTTTTTATAGAAATTGTTGTCATAGAAACTTCAAAAAGGGCTCATTCGATAAGAAATTTAAAGGGCTAGTGCCCTTTTTAATAGTCGGAAGTGATTGAAAGGCAACTAACTCCCTTTTCATGCCCACCATTTTCCAGTACAAATTCAATCAAAATTTTGAGATAGCCATTTTGTTCAAAATAGTTGAAAGGTCCGGAAATTATGTCTTTGAGAAGGACAAACCCTTCACAGCCCGATGGGCAAAAGTAGTAAGTAATGCCCTGGGGGCATAAAAAGTTTTTATAGAAAGCGTTGTCGTAGAAACTTCAAAAAGGGCTCATTCAATTGGGAATTGAGAGGGCTACTGCCCTTAATAATAGTCAAAAGGAATCGGAGGGCGAATGCCCCCCCACACCTCCATCATTTCCCCAAACACTTCTGATCAACGTTTTGATATAGCCATTTTTTGAACGTAGTTGAAGGGTCCGGAAATTATGTCTTTGAGTGTGACACCCCCCCCCCACCGCCCTCATGGCTAAGGTCGTAAGTTATGCCCTGGGGGCATATTAGGTATTTATAGAAAGTGTTGTCACAAAAACTTCGAAAAGGGCTCATTCGATTGGAAATTGAGAGGGCTATTGTTCCTTTTAACAGTCAAGAGAAATCGGAGGGAGAATCACCCCTCCCCCACTCCCATCACTTCCGCAAACATTTCCGATCAACATTTTGATATGGTCATTTTGTTCAACGTAGTTGAAAGGTCTGGAAATTATGTCTTTGAGGATGACAAACCTCCCCTTATAGCCCTCAGGACAAGGGTAGTTTGTTATGCCCTTTGGACAAATAAGGTTTTTAAAGAGTTTTTGTGAAAAAGCTTCAAAAAGGGCTCATTAGATTGGAGATTGAGAGGACTAGTGCCTTTTGTATTAGTAGAAAGTGATCAGAGGGCAAATGCCACCCCCCCCCCACGCCCATAATTTCCCTAAACACTTTCAATCAAAATTTTGAGATAGCCATTTATTTCAAAGTATTTGAAAGGTCTGGAAATTCTGTCTTGGAGGATAACAAATTTCCCCAGCCCTCAGGGCAAGAGTTGTAAGTTATGCCCTGGGAGCATTTACAGTTTCTTAGAAAGCATGGTCATATAAACTTCTGTGGGTGCTCATTGGATCGGTAGCCAGACGCTCTAGCGTTCTTTTTAAGAGTATAAGTGATTGGAGGGCAGCTAACCCCCCCCCCTCCGCCACACACAGGTCGTCTTTTCCTGAAAGGCATCTCATAGAAATTATGAGAATGCCATTCTATTCAAAATAGTGTAAATATCATATAACAAGGCCTTTGGGTTTTAAATACATCCCAGAGATAAGGGGCAAGGATTGTAAGTTATGCCCAGCGGCTACCTAAGGTTTTTATGGAAGAGATGGTTGTCTAACTTTAGAAGAGGCTCAGTCTTTTTCCTTTAAAAAGACTATGTCAATATAAAACGAACAGAAATTAATTAAAAGAACTTATTACACAAAATAAGTTTAAAAAAAAAGTAAATGACTCCAATAAACCAAAAATGAACTAAAATAGAATCAAATGATCTATCAAGCATACAACTACCACACATTAGTATCAATTAATAAATGAAACCCAAAACAAATAGAAATTAAAATAAATAACAGAGTCAAAATCAAAACGAGCAGAATTTAATATGAGTAGCGTTCTAAACCTCTATGCTTTTCTAAAAGCCGGAATATAATTTGTACTTTACTTAAAAAATTCTTTTAAATGTTTCAATTTTTAGAGCTTTAAAAAACCAAAATTACTTTGGATTTTAAGGAATAAATATCAGCATATGTATATTAAACTGACAATGCACATTTTTCCAGTAAAGTCATTAGAATTTTTTTTCGGTAAAGTACAAATTATATTCTGGCTTTTAGAAAGCACAGGGGTTTTGAACCCTGCTCATATTAATTTCTGCTCGTTGTGTGTTTGACTCTGTTACATATTTTAATTTCTGTTTGTGTCGGGTTTCATTTATTTATTGATACTAATTTGTGGTAGTTGTATGCTTGGTAGATTATTTGATTCAATTTTTGTTGATTTTTGGTTTAATGGAGTTCTTTACTTTTTTTTTGAAAAACTTTTTTTGCGGAAAAAGTGTTTTTAATTAATATTAGAAAAATTCTACTTCTGCCATTGTTACGCTTTCCAGTCAATGCTACGACCCTGAAATTACACCAAAAGCTCTAGTACCTTGTGCCATACTGTGCTTTAGAATATCGTTTTCAGGAAGAATTTATAAAAACCACAAAGATAATAGGACCATATTCTAAATGGACCCTAGAACAGCTGTATGCCATGTTCCACTGCCAAAAAAGAAAGAAAAAAGACAAATCAATGAAGCACAGGAAAAATACGGTTCCCCTTGTTTTTTTTTTTTTTTTAATGGGGAACGGAATACTTCCAGTTAAGGAAACTTGACCAAAATGACTTCATTGATACATTTTCATTTCGATGTGCCTTAATTTTTTTGGTAGGAGTTTCAATCTATGTCTCATACTTTTACTATTAATGTGTTTAATACAAGTTATCTCACATGAAACAGTTTTAAAGATAGTTTTGTCCCCTAAGGCAATTTTTTCAAATTTGTTTTAAATTTTGGGTCTAACTAAATTCCATAGGCGTGCCCTTTACTTATTTTTAGTCATTATTAAAACCAGTAATGATATGATCCCTTTGGAATTAGCCCACTAATTTCACGCTTTTTAATGAACTAGGTACACTTTGAACTTTGCCAAAGGTCCTTCTTGACTTACCACACATCATCATAAACACTTTGACATAGCTTTTAGTGCATGTACAGGTCACTCCATGTTCATTTAATATTTATATCAGTCTTAAATCAAACACAACTGTTTTCAATAGGTACATTGGAAATAACCACATATGATAAGGTTGTTTTATTACAATTGAAAATTCGTTGAACGTCAGTCAATTTTCAATCAAGATGAAAGTGACATGTTTCATTGGAGTTATTTTATTTGTTGCCAACGTATTTGGTAAGGAAACGTCCGATCAAACAGTATTAGGCACTTTAGGATTTCAAAATACCTAGTATTTTTCACCACTGTAGTAGGGAGCTAGATCATGTCATCCATCCTAATCAAACAGAATGTAAGCGCGCGAAGTCGTACCGCTTAGTATGCTCTTACTTCTGAACTGATATCCTGCTGTGTTACTGGTAGTGTTGTTACTTTTTCAGAACTTTTCTGTGAAACTTAGGATCTTCAATGAAATTGATTTCTTTAATGTCCTCCTTTAGAATTATCTTATAAATTAAGGACCCTGTGCTCCCATGTGGCATAAAGAAGAGTCTCAAAGCTTTCTGGTAGGGAGGGTAGGGGGGCAGCTGCCCCCCAAGACCTTCAAATTTACATTAGATATGGCTGAAAAAGCTGATGGTTGGAAAAGCAGTTGATAAAAGGTAGACGGTTGAAAAAACTGGAAATAAACAGAAATTTATTCAAACAAATTTATTCAATTCAAACAAGAAGCAATCATCCATAATGTCTTGGAAAGATTTAGCTGTAATCCAAGAAGATTAATGAAGATTAAGCATATTGATGATTTATAATGTTTGGTGATTATTTATTAATAAGGATTTCATAAGTATGATAGAACTTGCTGGCAATGTAAGGTTTTGTGAAATGCCAATATAACTTCAGCGTCCCCCCTCCCGCCCTTCATCACAGAAGTGGCTGCCCCCTCCCCTAGGCAAGAAGCTACGTACGCCCATGCCGACATAACTTCACCCCTCCATCACACTATCAACTACCCCCCTAGACAATATGCTGCCTACGCCCATGTATCTTTCACCACTGTAGTAGGGAGCTAGATCATGTCATCCATCCTAACCAGACAGAATGTAAGCGCGCGAAGTCGTACCGCTTAGTTTACTCTTACTTCTGAACTGATATCCTGCTGTGTTACTGGTAGTGTTGTTACTTTTTCAGGACTTTTCTGTGAAACTTAGGATCTTCGACGCAATTGATTTCTTTAATATCCTCCTTTAGCATTATCTTATAGCTTAAGGATTCTGTGCTCCCATGTGGTATAAAGAAGAGTCTCAAAGCCTTCTGGTAGTTTACTGGTGCCGGGTTTGGTGTCTTCAGCGTAGAGAAAACTGGTGCCGGGTTTGCCTTTAGAACTAATGGAAAAAATAGAAACACGGAAGAGATGTGAATTCCGATAGAAAAACGGAGAGATTTCAAGCAATTTTGGACTAAACAAAATATGGGATTTCAGGCGTCTTCAGCATAGAGAAAACTGGCGCCGGGTTTGCCTTTAGAACTAATGCAAAAAATAGAAACATGGAAGAGATGTGAATTCCGATAGAAAAACGGAGAGATTTCAAGCAATTTTGGACTGCACCAAGCATGGGATTAAAATTATTTGTGAAAATATCTGGAAATATCCACATCTAAGCGCTAATGTATTACCTGAATAGTGAATATTTCTTAAGACTTCTTTTGACCCTATTCAAGGTCGTCCTGCATGCTGCTTGATCCAGGCTGCATTATATAAAGCAAAAAGTTTACTTTTCATAGAAATCTAAAGCCTATTCAAATCTTTCTTGAAAACCCTTCCAACGGGATTTTTCGGATTTTAAGCGGCTTTTTTTTTCTGATGTTCAGCAAGAAGCTAATTCAGTCCTAAATGCTTCTGTTCCATCGCTCTGAATAAACTCATATTCATATAAACTTATATTCCTCAAAAGAAGCTCCTAAGCCATTTAAATGTTTTGTTAAAGGGTTTTCCTATCCCATTTGCGGGTGTCGTGATTTTTGTTTGGCCCCAGATATCAAACAGCCATGGTAAGAAACTGTAAGTAAGGAGCGACGCTGCTCAATAGTAACTGAAACTCTAAAATACCGAATTTTGATACTAATAGATATATCAATAGAATCGCCTTATTATGCTGATTCCAAATATACAAGTTTCATTAAGTTTAGTGTTACTCATCAAGGCTATGAACCTGAGAGAATTTACCTGGTTTCCGAAAGACGGGGGAGCACCCCTTAAAACTCAATGAATCTTAATGAAAATCACACCTTCATATTCAGCGTATCAGAAAACTCTGCTTTAGAGGCTCCAAGCTCCTATCTGCGAAAAAGCGGAACCTCGTATTTTTTGTTATAAGAATGATCACAGTAGCCTACGTATTTATTAATTTTTTTTTCCAGATGTGATTGTATCGACCCAGTAGTCCTAGAATATCGGGAAAGGGCTCATTCAAACTTAAATTGAAATTATAGTGCTCTTTTTAAGTGACCAAGAAGATTGTAGGGCAACTAGGTCCCCTCCCATGCCTCTTTTTCCTAAAATCGTCCGATCAAAATTTTGAGATAGCCATTTTTTTCAACATCGCTGAAAGACCGAAACACTACGTCTTCGGAGATAACATGGTCTCCAACAATCCCTGGAGAAAGGTCTAAGTTATTAAATTTGCCCATTATTTACGTATAGTATTTGTAAATGGAAGCATGCATACGTTTTTCGGATGGGGGGGGGGATTTTCTGCTGGGGAGATTTTTCCACGGAGAGGAAATTTTCTGCGGGGATGAACTTTTCAGGGGAAATTTTTAACTGGAAGAATTTGCCAGAATTCCTCTACGAAATTATTTTTATATGTCTGGCTTTCTCTTTGCCGACCCAATTTTACGCGTGGAGATGTCAAGGGTAATTATCCAGGGTAAATTTTCACTCGGATTCAATTGTCTAAAGGATATTTTCATGGGGAGGAAGGACTTTTCCGTGAAGGAGGAGCCAGATTTCCTAGCATTATTTAAAAAATGATTAGAAATTAAAAAAAACAAGTTTTATTAACTGACAGTAAAGAGCAACATTAAAAACTAAACCGAACCGAAATTATTACGCATATGAGAGATGTTGCCCCTTCCTCTACACCTCGCTCTTTACGCTAAAGTTTAAATTTTGTCCCAATTCTTTAAGAATGACTGCAGAATAATAAGGGTCGCTTAAATTGAACGATAAGGAGCTTTTAAGAAGTACTAAAAAAGTTTAGCGTGAAAACCGAAGTGTTGAGAAAGAGGAAACACCCCTCCTATACGTAATAATTTCTTTCTGTTTTAAGTTTTAATGTTGCTTCTTACTTTCAGTTGAAAAAACTTAATTTTTTATTTCATTAATTTAAAAAAATTCCACAAAACAAGTTTTTCAAAAGAAAAGTAAAGAGCTTCAATAAGCCAAAAATGAGCAGAAATAAAGTCAAATAATTTTCCAAGCGCAAAACTACCACAAATAACTATCAATAAATAAATGAAATTCAAAACGAACCGAAATTACAATTAACAGCCGAGTCAAACTCAAAATGATCAAAAATTGACATGAGCAGGGCTGATAACCCCCATGCCTTCTTAAGATCAGAATATAATTTGCAAGATCAGAATATATTTATTTTTTTTCAATAAATATAATTTTTCTATTGAAAAAAAAGAGCGTGGATTATCAGTTTAGATTACATAGACTGATATTTATTCCTTAAAGTTTTGTAATTTTTTATTTATTAAAGTAAAAAATTAAAAATAAAAGATCTAAAGCCGAACTCGCCAGCCATGACAGAAAACACAAAAAATATAAATAAGCCAAACGGGTCTATGGCCACTAAATGAAAACGAAGAAAAAAAAACAAATATTTGGTCCGTATCTAGCAAGGCGTCTTCAGCGTAGAGAAAAAAGAATAAACTAAAACTAAAAAATATGCATAAAACTAAAATAGACTCACCTAAATGTCAATGGTAAATGTTAAGCATTTTAATGTTAAGCTTGTAAATGTTCATCAATTTTATATTATATTTTTAGATGAGTCTATTTTAGTTTTACATATATTTTTTAGTTCTATTTTTTTTTTCTCTATGCTGAAGACGCCTTGTTAGATACGGGCGAAATATTCGTTTTTGTTTTTTTTTCGTTTTCATTTTTGGGCCATAGACCAGTTTGTCGTATTTATATTTTTTGTGTTTTCAAAATTAAAAACATTTAAAACGTATTTTGTTTCGTGTGTGTTTTGATTTAGTTCCATATTGTTTCTATTTATCCCAAATTTTTGCCAAGAAGTAGGCGCAATAGCAATTGTAGTAGTAGAAGTAGTAGTAGTAGAAGTAAATGTACTCCAAAGTAGTTGCAATAGAAGCAGTAGTAGTTGCAGTAGTAGTAGTAGTAGTAGTAATAAATGTAGCAGTAACAGTAGTATTAGCAGTAGTGTGGACATATTGCCTTTTGGTCAGATGATCTTCCCTTTGAAGGATTCTCTGAAAGTTCCAACTCAATACCCAAATCAATTCTTGAAATACACTTTTTTGACAATGTGCATGCACATAGCGTCTCTTGATTTAGTTTGAATTTCCCCTCAATATTGCAAATAGTGTGGTAGTAGTAGTGGTGGTAATTGTAGTACAATTGGTAGCATGCAAATATTGCCTTTTTGATCATCTCCCTTATAATTTCCTAAATTTTCCAAATTAATATACTCAGTTATTCCTGAGTTACACCCTTTTGACATTCTGTACACACATAACGTCTTTTCATTTAGTTTAACACTTCCCTGCACATTCTCTGAAAAGATGACCTGAATGCCCTTTTTCTTCTTGCAAAGTCAACTTCAAGCAAGCATACCTTTCTTAATAACATACGCTTTATGTAAACAGTGAACGAATTGCCCAACTTACAACCCTTGTCCTGAGGCTTGTGGGGAGGTTGACATTCCCTAAGACATAATTACTGCACCTTTCAACGATGCTGAAAAAATCAGCTCTCTTAAAATTTTAATTGGATGTATTTTGGGGAATGATAGGCTTAGGGGGGGGGGGGGCTAATTGCCCTTAATTCACTTTGAATTCTTAAAAGGGGCACTACAACTTTTAACTTCCAATAAAACGAGCTCCATCCGCCAAAGTTTATGCAACCTTACGTTCCATAAGAACTTTATACGCCCCGGAGCATAACTTACAACCCTCGTCCTTGAGCTCACAGGGTTCTGTCCACTCTATAGACATTGTTATATGAATTTTGGAATATAAGTAACGAAATGGCTATCTCATAATTTCAATTGAATGCGTTTTGGGAAAAGAGGATGTCGGAGAGGGGGAGAGGGCTAATTGCTCTCCATCACTTTTGACTCTTAAAAGTAAACTACAACTATACATTTACAATCAAATGAGCCGCTTCTAAAGTTCACATGACCAACCCTTCCATAAGAACCTTATATGACACTGGGGCATAGCTTACGACGCTTACCCCCAGACTCCGGGAGACTCTGTCAACTCCAAATGCCTTGTTATATGGAATTTTACTATTTTTGAACAAATGACTATCTGAAAATTTCCATCGGATGCATTTGGGGAAAATGCAACTTGGGGGTGGCTACCCTCTTATGTCTTTGACTCTTAAAATATGCACTGACTCTTCTGATTTCCAATCCAATGAGCCCCCTACAAAGTTTATACGACCACCCTTTCTGTAAAGCTCTTATATGCCCTCGGGGCATAACATAACCCTTTCACTAAGGGCTATGGGTGGGAGGGGAATGTCATTGTTAAAGACATAATTTCCAGATCCTTCATTTACGCTGAACAAAAAGGCTATCTCAAAATTTTTATTGGATGTGTTTTGAGAAATGATGGCCGTGCGGGGGGGGGGGTCCCTTTAATCACTTTTGACTAATAAAAGGGCAATCGAATGAGCCCGTTTTGAAGGTTGTGAAAAATTATCAAAATTTCAAAATTTACAGTGGATACATTCAGGGAAAATACGACGTGGGGGGGGGGGGGGGTTGTGCCCTCTTATCACACTGACTCTTCAAAATAGCACTAGAACCTCTGATTTCCAGTCCAATAGCCCCATGCCGAAGTTTTTACGACCACACTGTCCATAAAAACCTCATATGCCCTCAATGCATAACTTACGATAAATAAAAATTCAAATAGGGATAAAATCCTTAGACACTGATGATGATAACAGTGATAGAAATTCACAAAAATACCAGATATTTCGGTAACACATGCAGTGACTGTCATCAGTAGTAATTTGCACGTTTTTTGTGAGTGTTTATATATTTATAAACAATTTTGGTCAAATCATCCCCATAAATATGACGTAGATAATTTCGGAGACCACGCTGTCTTTCCATGACAATAAATAAAAGTTCAAATAGGAATAAAATCTATTTGATTTTAAATAAGATGAATTTTGAAATCAGATTTTATCCCTATTTGAACTTTTATTTATCATCATGGAAAGGCAGTGTGGTCTCCGAAATTATCTAGGGAATAACTTACAACCCTTGCGCTGAGGGCTGGGGGATTGTCATCCTCAAAGACATAATTTCCAGACATATCAACTATGCTGAAAAAATGACTATCTCAAAATAGTAGAAAGGGGTCAGGAGGTACAGAACGAACACCGTGCTGCCATCTACAATTTAGTCTAACGCTGACGGGCTATAATTTATTCAAGGATTATCGATCGAGTCTAATGGGGGTCAATGTCAATCGATCTGTTGTTGTTGTTTGGCCACGTGTAATGGCATGAGGGGTGATTTACATAATCGATGGGGGAATTATTGATTTACGAAGGGGGAATTAAGAAACATTAAGGCTTCTTTAATCTTAGGTCTGAGGGATAAACGTTCATTAGATCAGAGAGAAAAATTAATATACTATTTTTAAATAGGGCTTCACGAAGGGGGAATTAAGAAACATTAAGGCTTCTTTAATCTTAGGTCTGAGGGATAAACGTTCTTAAGGTCAGAGAGAAAAATTAATATACTATTTTTAAATAGGGCTTCACGAAGGGGGAATTAAGAAACATTAAGGCTTCTTTAATCTTAGGTCTGAGGGATAAACGTTCTTTAGGTCAGAGAGAAAAATTAATATTCTATTTTTAAATAGGGCTTCATTGATCTTTAGTGTCATGAATTATAAATGACATCACTTGTTATCTTGGAATTATGTGGGAGTCTAAAGAGATAGAAATTCTATTTTTAAATACGGCTTCACGGAGCTTTAAGTCGGAGAGATAAATTGATATTCTAACGAAACCATAATAGTTTAGCTAGGAAAATTTATGAGATGAAGAGATCAACGTACGAAAGGGTTTCCTTGAAATTTGAAATGTGAAAGCACTGAGATGCCAAACAAAAGGAACACGATGAAATTACTTTTAGGGATTATTTGGGCGAAACGGTTTTAGACAGCTTATGGAATTATTTCGGCGAAACCGTTAGAGACGTTGATTTAAAAGATGATTTAAAAGATGATTTTTGAGTGTGGTCGTTATAATACACAAGTTCCATTGAACAGTGTTGTGAGGTCCCCTACCCCAACCCCAAAGGGTTCCAATCCCCCACCCCAACCCCGAAGGAAGTCCCCGGTACTCAAAGGTTCCCAGGGCTCCCACCCGGCCCCCAGACCCTCAAAGGCCCACCCCAGGCCCCCCAAAGGCACATCGAGCTCCCAAAAGACCACCGGGGTCTCAAATGCCTTCACCCGGTCACCAAATGTCCCCCAGGCTCTCAACCGGCCTCCAGGACCCCCAAAGGCCCTCCACCGGCCCCCAAAGGTCCTCCAGGCTCCCAAAGGGCCCCCCACCCTCCCCTCCCTCTCCCTCTCCTCCCCACTCCTCACCGTCACCTCCCCCTCCCCCTCCCCTTCTCCCCTCCCCTCCCTTTCTCCCCTCCCCTCCCCTCCCCCTATCCCATTTTTTTAATATTTTTTGTGCATTGAGACACAGAAGGGACACCCTCCCCCAAGGGTCCCCCAAACACCCTCCCCGGGCCCCCCAAAGAGTCCCCTCTCCATTTTTTTAATACTTTGTTATGGCTTTATTTTATCTTTTCTGAACAAGTTCCATTCATAATGTCATTCCTAAACCCATTTTCCAAACTCAAAGAGTCCCCATCCCCAATTTGTAAATACTTTCTTGAATTTTTTAATATGGTATTTTTTAACTTTTTACGTTCCGACCTTTCTCAAAGAGTCAAATTTAAAGTTCTATTCCACATATTTTCCCGGAACAAGAAAAGTCCCAAGACATAAAAAATTTAAAGTTCACTTCTAAATTTTTCCGTAGAAGATAGGAAAAGTTATACTATGATTGTGATTATTTTCTATGAAGATAAAAAATTTCACTTTAATTCTTAATTTTCTTAAATTCAGTTCTGACCATTCTCAAAGAGATAAAAAGATTTAAAGTTCTGTTCCAAATATTTCCCCGGAAGAAGAAAAGTTCGACTTCGATTCTGAATTTTCTCAATGAAAATGAAATAAGTTATTGATCATTTCTATTTTCCCAAAATAATATAAAATTTTCCACTTCAATTCAGATTTTTCTCAAACAGATGAAAAAATTTAAAATACTGTTCTAAATTTTTCAGAGAAGATAGAAAAGTTATTGTTCTCTTCTGAATTTTATCAAAGAACATAATTCATTTCTAATTTCTCCAGAGAAAATAAAAAGCTTCCACTTCAGTTTTAAGTTCACCAAGACATAAAAAATTTAAAGTTCTGTTCTAAATTTTTCTGTTCAAGTTCTCTTCTGAATTTTCTCAATGAAAAAGAAATTAGACATTGATCATTTCTATTTTTCCAAATAATATAAAAATTTTCCTCTTTAGTTCAGATCTGGCTCGAAGAGATGAAAAATTTAAAATACTGTTCCAAATTTTTCACAGAAGATAAAAAAGTTCAAGTTCTCTTCTGAATTTTACTAAATAACACACGTAAATTGTAATTTCACCAAATAATATAATAAGATTCCACTTCAGTTCCTTATTACACAAAGACAAAGAAATTTAAAGTTCAATTCCAAATTTTATGGAGGGAGAAGGCAATAGTAATAGCATACTTGTGAATATTTTCATGGAAGATAAAAAGTTCTAGTTCAATTTAAAATTTTCTCAACGAAGTGAAAAAAAGTTCAAGTTCTCTTCTGAAGTTTACCAAAGAACACACTTCAATTCTAATTTCTCCAGACAAAACAAAAATCTTCCACTTCAGTTCTTTATTTCACAAAGACATAAAGAAATTTAAAGTTCAATTCTAATTTTTCGGTGGAAGATAGAAAAAGTAATACCATACTTGTCAATATTTTCACGGAAGATAAAAAGTTCTAGTTCAATTTTAAATTTTCTCAACGAAGTCAAGGAAAGTTCAAGTTCCCTTCTGAACTTTACCAAAGAACACACTTCAATTCTAATTTCTACAGAGTAAAACAAAAATCTTCCACTTCAGTTATTTATTTCAAAAAGACATAAATAAATTTAAAGTTAAATTCTAAATTTTTCCGTGGAAGATAGAAAAAGTAATACAATACTTGTGAATATTTTCAAGGAGGAAAAAAAGTTCTAGCTCAATTTAAAATTTTCTCAACGAAGTGAAGAAGAATTCAATTTCTCTTCTGAATTTTACCAAAGAACACAATTCATTTCTAATTTCACCAGAGAAAATAAAAATATTCCATTTCAGTTTTTTATTTTACAAAGACATAAAGAAATTTAAAGTTCAATTCTAAATTTTTCGGTGGAAGATAGAAAAAGTAATACGATACTTGTGATTATTTTCATGGAAGATAAAAAGTTCTAGTTCAATTTAAAATTTTCTCAACAAAGTGAAGGAAAGTTCAAGTTCTCTTCTGAATTTTCTCAATGAAAAAGAAATTAGTCATTGATCATTTCTATTTTTCAAAATAATATAAAAATTTTCCACTTTAGTTCAGATCTGGCTCAAAGAGATGAAAAATTTAAAATACTGTTCCAAATTTTTCACTGAAGATAAAAAAGTTCAAGTTTTCTTCGGAATTTTACCAAAGAACACAATTCAATTCTAATTTCTCCAGAGAAAATAAAAATTTTCCACTTCAGTTCTTTATTCCACAAAGACAGTGAAAATTAAAGTTCAATTCTAAATTTTTCGATGGAAGATAGAAAAAGTAATGCCATACTTGTGAATATTTTCCCCGGAAGATAAAAAGTTCTAGTTCAATTTAAAATTTTCTCACTAAAGTGAAGAAAAATTCAAGTTCTCTTCTGAATTTTACCAAAGAACACATTTCAATTCTAATTTCTCCAGAGAAGACAAAAATCTTCCACTTCAGTTCTTTATTTCACAAAGACAATAAAGAAATTTAATGTTCAATTCTAATTTTTCGGTGGAAGATAGAAAAAGTAATACCATACTTGTGAATATTTTCACGGAAGATAAAAATTTCTAGTTCAATTTAAAATTTTCTCAACGAAGTCAAGGAAAGTTCAAGTTCTCTTCTGAAATTCACCAAAGAACACACTTCAATTCTAATTTCTCCAGAGAAAACAAAAATCTTCCACTTCAGTTCTTTATTTCACAAAGACATAAAGAAATTTGAAGTTCATTTTTAAATTTTTCGGTGGGAGATAGAAAAATTAATACCATACTTGTGAGACTAAAAATGAAGATATTTATGCAGAGTTTCAACTAGCTATGGCTAAGTTTGCTAAAGACAAGCTATTTTCTTGCGAAAACACACAAACTCAGAAAAAATGTTCAATGTTCCTTTAGTACCTACGCAATTAGACTAAAAATGAAGATATTTATGCAGCGTTTCAACTAGCTATGGCTAAGTTTGCTAAAGACAAGCTATTTTCTTGCTAAAACACACAAAATCAGGAAGAATTTTCAATGTTCCTTTAGTATCCACACACTTAGGCTGAACTGAAGATATTTATGCAGAGTTTCAACTTCCTATGGTTTAGTTTTCTAAAGAAAAGCTATTTTCGTGCGAAAACAAACAAAATCAGAAAAAATGTTCAATGTTCCATTAGTACCTACTCAATAAGGATTAAATTAAGATAAATAGGCAGATTATCAACTATCTCTTTAAAAGTTTGATATATAAAAGCAATTTTATTGGGTAAAAACAAACAAAATCAGAAAAAATGATCAATGTTCCTTTAGTACCAACGCAATTAGGCTAAAAATGAAGATATTTATGCAGAGTTTCAACTAACTATGGCTAAGTTTGCTAAAGACAAGCTATTTTCTTGCGAAAACACAAACAAAATCAGAAAAATTGTTCAATGTTTCTTTAGTACCTACGCAATTAGGCTAAAAATGAATATATTTATGCAGAGTTTCAACTATCTATGGCTAAGTTTGCTAAAGACAAGCTAATTTCTTGCGAAAACAAAAAAAATCATAAAAAATGTTCAATGTTCCTTTAGTACCTACGCAATTAGGCTAAAAATGAATATATTTATGCACTTTTTCAACTAGCTATGGCTAAGTTTGCTAAAGACAAGCTATTTTCTTGCGAAAACACACAAAATCAGAAAAAATGTTCAATGTTCCTTTAGTACCTACGCAATTAGGCTAAAATGAAGATATTTATGAAGAGTTTCAACTAACTATGGATAAGTTTGCTAAAGACAATCTATTTTCTTGCGAAAACACAAACAAAATCAGAAAAAATGTTCAATGTACCTTTAGTACCTACGCAATTAGGCTAAAAATGAAGATATTTATGCAGAGTTTCAACTAGCTATGACTAAGTTTGCTAAAGACAAGCTATTTTCTTGCGAAAACACACAAAATCAGAAAAAATGTTCAATGTTCCTTTACTACCTACGCAATTAGGATAAAAATGAAGATATTTATGCACTGCTTCAACTAGATATGACTAAGTTTGCTAAAGACAAGCTGTGTTCTTGCGAAAAAACACAAAATTAGAAAAAATGTTCAATATTCCTTTAGTACCTACGCAATTAGGCTTAAATGAAGATATTTATTCAGAGTTTCAACTAGCTATGGCTAAGTTTGCTAAAGACAAGCTATTTTCTTGCGAAAACACACACACTCAGAAAAAATGTTCAATGTTCCTTTAGTACCTACGCAATTAGGCTGAAATGAAGATATTTATGCAGAGTTTCAAGTAACTATTGCTAAGTTTGCTAAAGACAAGCCATTTTCTTGCGAAAACACAAACAAACACAGAAAAAATGTTCAATGTACCTTTAGTACCTACGCAATTAGGATAAAAATAAAGATATTTATGCACTGTTTCAACTAGCTATGGCTAAGTTTGCTAAAGACAAGCTATTTTCTTGCGAAAACACACAAAATCAGAAAAAATATTGTTAGGTTAGGTTAAGTTAGATTAGGTTAGGTTAGCCTACGTACGCGCTCAGTTTGGTTAGGTTTTGTTAGATTAAGTTTGGTTAGGTTATGTTAGGTTTTGTTATATTTAGTTAGGTTAGGTTATGTTTGGTTAGGCGAGGTTAGCCTAAGTCCGTACGCGTCCTTAGGCTAACTCTGAGAAGTTAATCTAATCTTGTACGGTGAGTATGTTTAGGTTAGGTTAGACTAGATTATGTTAGGTTAGATTAGGTTAGGTTAGGTTAACCTACGTAAGCTTAGCTTAGGTTAGCTTAGGTTACGTGAGAGAGATGCAAAAAGTTAGGAGTATGATTAGGTTAGGTTAGGTTAGATTAAGTTAGGTTAGGTTTAGTTAGGTTAGGCTAGGTTAGCCTACGTACGCGCGCGTACGTAGGCTAACCTAGCCTAACCTAACTTAACCTAACCTAACCTAATCTAACCTAACCTAACCTAATCATACACCTAACTTTTTGCATGTCTCTCACCTAACCTAAGCTAACCTAAGCTAAGCGTACGTAGGTTAACCTAACCTAACCTAATCTAACCTAATCTTAGTCTAACCTAACCTAACCATACTCGCCGGAAAAGCTTAGCTAACTTATCATAGTTAGCCTACGTACGCGCGCGTACGTAGGCAAACCTAGCCAAACCTAACTTAACCTAACCTAACTTAATCTAACCAAACCAAACTTAACCTAACCTAACTTAATACAACCTAACCTAACCAAAATGCGCGCGTACGTAGGCTAACCTAACCTAATCTAACTTAACCTAACCTAACAATATTTTTTCTGATTTTGTGTGTTTTCGCAAGAAAATAGCTTGTCTTTAGCAAACTTAGCCATAGCTAGTTGAAACAGTGCATAAATATCTTAATTTTTATCATAATTGCTTAGGTACTAATTGTACATTTAAAATTTTTTATGTTTTTGTTTGTTTTTTCGCAAGAAAATGGCTTGTCTTTAGCAATCTTAGCAATATTTACTTGAAACTCTGCATAAATATCTTCATTTAAGACTAATTGAGTATTTACTAAAGGAACATTGAACATTTTGTCTGAGTGTGTGTGTTTTCGCAAGAAAATAGCTTGTCTTTAGCAAACTTAGCCATAGTTAGTTGAAACTCTGCATAAATATCTTCATTTCAGCCTAATTGCGTAGGTACTAAAGGAATATTGAACATTTTTTCTGATTTTGTGTGTTTTCGCAAGAAAACAGCTTGTCTTTAGCAAACTTAGCCATATCTAGTTGAAACAGTGCATAAATATAGCCTACGTACGCGCGCGTACGTAGGCTAACTATGATAAGTTAAGCTAAGCTTTTCCGGCGAGTATGGTTAGGTTAGGTTAGACTAGATTAAGTTAGGTTAGATTAGGTTAGGTTAGGTTAACCTACGTACGCTTAGCTTAGGTTAGCTTAGGTTAGGTGAGAGACATGCAAAAAGTTAGCTGTATGATTAGGTTAGGTTAGGTTAGATTAAGTTAGGTTAGGTTAAGTTAGGTTAGGCTAGGTTAGCCTACGTACGCGCGCGTACGTAGGCTAACCTAGCCTAACCTAACCTAACCTAACCTAATCTAACCTAACCTAACCTAATCG
>NC_142806.1:67701559-67704059 GCF_049724085.1 Artemia sp. Qi Xiang Cuo | reverse complement strand
TCAACGGCTGTTTTCTACAAATACGTCCACGAGCTACCTTATACTGTTATTTATAGAGTATGTTTAGTTAATAAAAAGGCAATATATGCTATCTTATACCACAACATAAAGATTATAAGCAATCAGAATTAATTTTTCCACGAAAATTCTCATTTCGTGTTTATTTAAAATAAAAGCTAAACAACAGTTCCATGATAGAAACTCCATGCATGAATCTAAAAAGGGAGGGGGAGGGATTTTAGAGGTTTTCACACTTACCTCCCCGGATGTCCGAAGAAAACTTAACATTAGTTTTTCCAAATATTGCATTGTACTCTAAATTAACTGGTTAAAAGCCTAAACAGCTGGATTACATGTCCAATAATAGTTAGCTAGGTTCAAAGCTTGGATCCCCCCCCCCCTCTCCTCTTCATCTAAGATAAAACTGTAATACGTCAAAACTACCCGGCGTTATTCGGGATTCTTTATAGTGGTTTATTACACAGTTTTGTTGTCACATCTCGAATTTTATTGTAATTGCTGATATCACTATGTCACCAACTATTTCCCCTCCAGAAACCTCCTCCTCGGCCCCTCTTAGCCTTCTCCTCCCACTTCTCGCCGTTTCCTGTCGCACAATCAAAATGCTAATAAGAAAAAATGGTTCTATCCACCCGGAGACCTGAAGATTGTAAAGCAGATATGATGACCAATAAGCTGTAAACTATGTAAATAGATCTATTAAATACATATATCAATTGAAAAATGGATACAAAATTTAAATAGATGTAATAAGATAAATTATGATTGAGGGATGATAATCCCCGATTTTGTGATAATCCCTCTAACAGGCCTGGACCCTTCTCTCATGCAAGTTCTAAGGCTAACAGACTGCTCGAAAATAAAGCACATAGATCACAAATGTTGCTTGATATATCTCCTAAAATTAATAGTTAAGGATTTTTGAAGTTCTAATCATCAGTAAAAGGATTGAATTTTAATCGGAGCGTCTTAAATCATAACACAGCATAAAGCCTACATGGCTTCTAGTTATGCAAAATCAAGTAGAAATTAGATGTTATTTATAAAGCAAGTATTTAGTGTGTTTTATTTTGAACATGAATATTCCAATATTGGCTTCAGATTTGTAACCAACAAGCTTGGAAATCTTACTATACAAAATTTATTGGAAGTTGAAATAATTTGTTAACATGTATGGTAGATTCTGTTTTACGAAGCTTGAACAGTTTCGACCTGACATTAGAATTAGTGACTTTAAAAGTCCTTAATCACTAGCTTTGGTGAAAACCAAACACCCTTTTTAAAGTGTGTACTTGATGGTTTTTTTTTTCTTTTGGTCCTTCAATCCGTCAGACCGCTGTGTAAAAAGTGGGCTAAAAAATTAGCAATGCTTCTTGTCAGTTTTAAAATTTCTTCGCAGATTTTGTCTGAAAATACCATTTTACATATAAAAATATTTTTTTTTGCTCAAAGGAAAGCTGTCAAAACACAAGCTGTGCAGCTAAAGTGTTGGCACCTTTTGGAATTTTGTCGAATTCTGCTACTGGTATCTTTGGAACTTTTTCCACACCTGCCCTTAAATATCCTTCTACAATTGTAGCAGAAAGTCATTTTGAAAATATATGTGGCAGGCTTTCTTTCTCAACTTCAAAACCCTGAAAATACCAACCTTGGTCAAAATAAAACATTAATACTGCTACTAAAAACAACTCACTGCAGGACCAGGCCGCCTGATGCCAAGACATCTATGCACGCTCATTCTCTACCCCATCCTATTCAAAGCATCACCTCATCTGCTTTGAGACGATTTGCTTCACGTTTGGCTTCATGTGGATCGCCAAAAATCAAATACTGTTCGAGTTTATTTTCTTTAGGATATTCGTTTTGGATGTGGTCTTAGAATCAATAACCCCAAAAACCAACAAATTTGGACTTTGTTTATAATTACTATATCTCTGCTGCAGCAAGGTTGGGTGACAAGCTTGCTGCTTGTTCTTGTAAAAACACCCAGCAACTGAAACGTCGACTCGACGCCCTATGCGCCAGCAATGGCTCAGAAGGATCTTTATCCTTTTATCCTTATAATTACTACATGTGAGGATTTTTGTGATGATGAGTGGAGAGGAAGCCCTGTTAGTATCCAAATATTTTGAGACCCCTTTTAATAGTAATAATACTTTTGACCAAGGTCAAAAAGGACAAAACTTTGGCAGTGTATCATCATTCTTCTGCAAAACTATTCTTGTGTCGCCAAACGCTAGATGACGTTTATTGTCTTTTTTCGACACTAGCACCAGTTCTCATCTTATAATTTACCCTTACTCTTTGATGTGGTATTAAAGTACCAAGGACATGACAACTTTTTCTTGCATTTCATATTTGAAAACTGATTTAAAAAATTATTTACCGTCTTTTTATTTTAACCCCAGAATGTCTAAATGGTTCTATTTTTGAAGTCTCTTCAGTGCGTTCCTATTTCAGTAATACGTAACTGAACGAA
>NC_142806.1:67572999-67697999 GCF_049724085.1 Artemia sp. Qi Xiang Cuo | reverse complement strand
TTGAACAAAATGGCCATATCAAAATTTTGATCGGAAATGTTTGGGGAAATGATTGGTGTGGGGGGATTCTCCCTCCGATTACTTTCCACTATTGAAAAGGGCAATAGCCCTCTCAATTTCCAATCGAATGAGCCCTTTTTGAAGTTTTTGAGGACAACGCTTTCTATAAAAACCTTGTTTGCCCCTAGGGCATAAATTGTAACCTTAGCCCTGATGGATGTGGGGGGGGGGGGAGGTTGTCATACTAAAAGACATAATTTCCAGACCTTTAAACTACGTTCAACAAAATGGCTTTATCAAAATGCTGTTCGGAAGTGTTTGGGGAAATTATAGGTGTGGCGGGGGGAATTCGCCCTTCGATTGCTTTGACAAAGTTTTCAAAATTTTGCTTGAATGTGTTCGGGAAAGTGGTGGGCGTGAGAGGGGGCTGAGTTACCCTCAAATCACTTTTGACTTAAAAGGGTACTAGCCCTTTCAATTTCCAATCGAATAAGCCCTTTTTGAAGTGTCTATGACAAAACTTTCTATAAAAATCTTTTATGCCACCAGGGCATAACTTACAACCCTTGCCACGAGGGTCTTGGGGGGGGGGGGTTGCCATCTTCAAAGACCTAATTTCCAGAACTTTAAACTACGTTGAACAACATGGTTATTTCTGAACAAAATGATTGGATGGATGTGGGGAAATGGTGGGCATGAGAGGGGGATTAATTGTCTTTCAATCACTTTCGACTATTGAAAAGGGCACTAGCCCTTTCGATTTCCAATCGAGTGAGCCCTCTTTGAAGTTTTTACAAAAACACTTTCTTTTAAAAAAACCTTATATAACCCCAGGGCATAACTTACAACCCTTACCCTGAGGGCTGTGGGGGGGTTGTCATCCTCAAAGACCTAATTTCTAGAACTTTCAACTACGTTGAAAAAATGGTTGTCTCAAAATTTTGGATTTGATGGGTTTGGGGAAATGAAGGGTGTGAGAGGGGGGTTAGATGCCCTCCAATTACTTTATATTATTGAAAACCCTTTCTATAAAAACCCTATATTCCCTAAGGGCATAACTTACAACCCTAACCCTTAGGGGGGGGGGGGTGTCATCCTGAAATGCCTTATTTCCTGAACTGTCAACTACGTTGAACAAAGTGGTTATCTAAAATTTCAGTTGGATGTGTTTGGGAAAATGGTGGGCATGAGAGGGGGGTTAGTTGCCCTCCAATCACTTTCGACTTTTAAAAAGCGCACTAGCACTTTCAATTTCCAATAGAATGAGCCTTTTTTGAAGTTACTATGCCAACGCTATCTATAAACACCTTATATGCCCCAGGACGTAACTTACAACCTTTGTCCTGAGGGCTGGGGGAGGGGGGGGGTTGTCATCCTCAAAGACATAATTTCCAGAACTTTCCAAATTCCCAATCTCCAAATTTTGATTGGATGTCTTTGGGGAGACGGTGGGCGTAAGAGGGGGGTAGTTGCCCTCCATTCACTTTCTACTATTATAAAGGGCATTAGCCCTTTCAATTTCCAATCGAATGAGCCCTTTTTGAAGTTTTTACGACAGCGCTTTCTGTAAAAACCTTATATGCCCCCAGGGCATAACTTACAACCCATGCCCTGAGGTTGTTTTTTTTGGGGGGGGGGGTGTATCATTCTCAAAGACCTAATTTCCAGAACTTTCAACTGCGCTGAACAAAATGGCTGTCTCAAAGTTTTGATTGGATTTGTTTGGGGAAATAGTGGGCGTGAGAGGGGGGTTAGTTGCCCTCCAATCAATTCCGACTATTAAAAATGGCACTAGCCTTGTAAATTTCAAATTGAATGAGCCCTTTTTGAAGTTTGTACGACAACGCTATCTATAAAAACCTTATATGCCCCAGGGTATAACTTACAACCATTGCGATGAGGGGTTTGGGGGATTTGTCATCCTCAAAGACATAATTTCAAGAACTTTCAGCCACGATGAACAAAATGGTTATGTAAAAATTTTGATTTGATGTGTTTGGGGAAACGGTGGGCGTGAGAGGGGTGTTAGTTGCACTCCAATCACTTTCGACTATTAAAAGGGCATTAGCCCTTTTAATTTTCAATCGAATGAGCCCCTTTTGAAGTTTCTACGACAACGTTTTCTACAAAAACTTTATGTGCCCCAGGGCGTAACTTAAAACCTTTGAACTGAGGATGGTGGGTGGGTTGTCATCCTCAAAGACTTAATGTCCAGAACTTTTAGCTACGTTGAACAAAATGGCTATCTCAAAATTGTTATTGGATGTGTTTGGGGAAATGATGAGCTTGAGAAGGGGGCTAGTTACCGTCCAATCACTTCTGACTGTTAAAAAGCGCACTAGCCTTTCGAATTTTCAGTCGAATGAGCACTTTTTGAAGTTTCTACAACAGTGCTTTCTATAAAAACCTTATATGTCCCCAAGGCATAGCTAAAAAGCCCTGCCCTGAAGGCTGTGTTGGGGGGGTGTCTTCCCCAAAGACCTCATTTTCAGAGCTTTTAACTACATTGAACAAAATGACTATCTAAAAATTTTGATTGGATATGTTCGGGGACATGGTGGGCGTGAGAGGGGGGATTAGTTGCCCTCCAATCACTTACGAATTTTAAAAAGGGCACTATCTCTTTGAATTTCCAATCGAATGAGCCCTTTTTGAAGTTTCTACGACAGGGCTTTCTATTAAAACCTTATATGCTCCCAGGGCATAACTTACAACCCTTGCCCTGACGGCTCTGGGGGGGGGGTCATCCTCAAAGCCATATTTTCCAGATCTTTCAGCTACGTTAAATCTTTCATCCACGGCTATCTCAAAATTTTGATCGGATGTGTTTTGGGAAATGGATGGCGTGGAAGGGATATTAGTTGCCTTCCAATCACTTTCGGGTATTAAAAAGGGCACAAGTCCTTCTAATTTCCAATCGAATGAGCCCTTTTCTAAGTTTTTACGACAATTCCTTCGATACGAAGTGCCCGGGTCTAAAACAAAGAAGCAAATAAATAACACAGTACATTGTGCAATCATCGTTCTTTACTTAGGCAGCGCTATTGAGCTGTCTATGATGGTTGTGCTTGCCTATAACTAGCACAAAGTCTGTCAAATGTCGGGGTCAATGATGAGATAGTTGCATAAAGCTCATCTTCTACATCCAAATGAACACAATATTTCAATTTCATTACAGCTATGGCAGAAAAACCTGTTTCATACAAATAAGATTTTGCGAACGGTAGCAATACTTTTAAAGCTTTATTTGACAAATAAAACTCACTCTTAATATCTAGCCGAAATGGAATTAGAGCTGCATTCTGGAAATTTTGTTTTAAATAAGTATCACAAGATAATTCAATCAAGTTTGTTTCTTGTTACTTGTTCATTCACATTTGTCATCTTCTTCGCCACTAGAAGGATTCTGTATTCACTAATATTTTGTACAATCGAAATTATTAAACTGATTCAATAAATGAATTAACAAAGTATCCAAGCGTTCAACAAATGGATTTTTGTTTGCTTCTGTGCTATCATGAGTGTACAAATTTAAAAGTAAAAATATATCATTTTTTCCAAATTTATCTTCCATAGCTCCATGTTTCTAATGAATATTTCTCTCTAAACATATTTGGCAAACAGTTTGTGGTAACGAGCTATAAATAAGGAGCGATGTGGCTCAATAGTAACCGAAACTCTTAAGAAACACAGTGTTGATAACAAAATATGCATCAAAAGAATCGAATTTTGATGCTTTTTCAAAATTTGTAAATTTAATCAAATTTAATGTTACCCATCAAAAGTTCAAGTCCAAAACATCAAGGGATCTTAATTAAATTTACACCATCAGATTCAGCATACCAGGGAACTCTACTTTAATGGTTTCAAGCTCCTACGTACAAAAATGTGGAATTTTGCCTTTTTTTTTGGCCGGGAGAAAGATCACGGATGAGTATTTATTTGATGTTGTTTTTTCCCAGGGGTGATCGCATCGAACCTGGTTATAGTAGAAAATCGTGAGAGGGTTCATTTGATTGGAAATCAAAAGTTTTAGTACTCTTTTTAAGTGACTAAAAATTTTGGAGGGCATCTAGCCCCCTTCCTGCGCTCGTTTTTTGTCAAAGTCACCCGATCAAAATTTTTGAAATACCTATTTTTTCAGCGTAATAGAAAAATCTATTAACTATGTCTGTGAGAATGACTTTACCCCCCACAGTCTCCGGGGGAAGGATTGCAAGCTATGAACTTTGCCGGTTATTTACATATAGTATAGGTTATTGGGAAGCATACTGACATTTTCAGGGGGGGATTTTTCTCGTGGTGAGGGAGGAGGGTTTCATGGGAGGAATTTTCCGTGGGGAAAGGAATTTTCCATGGAGTGGGAGCCGTATTTCCCAGCATTACTTAAAATATAATCAGAGGTTTAATAAAAAAACAAGTTTTTTCAACTGAAAGTAAGAAGGAACATTAAAACTTAAAACGAACAGAAATAATTTTGTATATGAGGGGGTTTGCTCTCTCCTCAAAACCTCGCTTTTTACGCCAAAGGTTTTTTTAGAACTTTAAAAAGAAGCTTATTATTCTAATTAAACGGCTTTTGTGATTCAGGAGTCATTCTTACATAAATGGAACCAAAATTGAACTTTAGCGCAAATAGCGATGTATTGAGGAAAGGACGACCCCCCCCCGCATGTACGTAATAATTTCTGTTCGTTTTAAGTTATAATGTTGCTCTTTATTTTCAGTTGAAAATACTTTCTTTTTTTATTTAATGTTATATAAGACCTGCTTTGTAGAGCATGCAGTGAGTCACTATTATTCTCCATGACCACACTGTCTTTTCTATGACGAAATCAATAAGAATTCCAAATAGGGATATGTCCTTTTATTAGACAGTGAAACGAAAAAATAAAAACAAAGACTCTCAATATTTCAATGACATAGTCGGTCATCATCATCAGTAGAGTTACTAATATATCAAAATTAAAACAAACTGTTTTTATACTAAACAAAATAATCACTTCTGGGTCAAAGCAAGTTACCGCTCCGGGCCCGGGTCCCCCCCCCCGAAATCTCATGATTTTTTTCATTTTCCCATAATTTTCTGATTTTTCTCACAGAATAATGGGTTTGAAGGATTTGGCCCCCCCCCCCCGAAACAAATTGCCCCCCCCCCCCCCAGAAACAAATTCCTGCGTACGTGCCTGACTGATGATGATGACCGACTGTGTCATCGAAATATTTAGTGTTTTTGTTTTTATATTTTCGTTTCACTGTCTAATAAAAGGACCTATCCCTATTTGGAATTCTTATTGATTTTGATGCAGTGAGTCCAGAGAACATCGGGTGTTTTCATTTGAATTAGTTTTAGACGGTGAGTTTTTTGTCCTGATTAAATAAAAAAAACAAGTTTTTTTAACTGAAAGTAAGGAACGACGTTAAAACTTAAAACGAACAGAAATTATTCCGTATATGAAAGGGGCTGTCCCCTCCTCAACGCCTCGCTCTTTATGCTAATTTTTTTTAATGTTTAAAAAAAATAGAGTTGTGAGAAAGTCAAACTTTAGCGTAAAGAGCGAGGCGTTGAGGAGGGGACAGCCCCTTTCATATACGGAATAATTTCTGTTCGTTTTAATTTTTAATGTCGCTCCTTACTTTCAGTTTAAAAAACTTGTTTTTTTTATTTCATTTGTGAACGTTTTTGAATTAATGCAGGTTTTGATTTTGGCTCACCGTGCATGAATAATTAAAACAACATTTGCATATTAATTTTACTTTTATTTGGTTAAATGGCCTACTTGAAACTTGTTTAATGTTATTTACGAACGTTTTTATTAGTAATAAATATACGTAACTTACGAATTAACTTACGTAACGAACTTCTATATTCATAGATTTTTAATTCGTATATTAGGGGGTTCGCCCCCTAGTCAATACCTTGCTCTTTAAGCTAAAGTTCGAATTTTTTCCAATTCTTTAAAAATGACCCCTTAAACACAAAAGCCGTTAATTACAATAAACAGCACTTATGAAAGTACTAAAAAATCTTTGGATTAAAGATAAAGATTCTGACTAGGGGTTGGCCTCAGTTATATATGTATCATTTTTTTTTCGTGTTAAGTTTCAATGTTTCTGCTTACTTTTGGATGCAGCACTTGTTTTTTTTTATTTAACTTCTAATCTTTTTCTTTAATAATGAGGGAAAATTTATCGCCGTCTTCATATCGACGTCCCTTCCCCCATTAACACTTTCTTAATGGAAAGATCCTCCCATATAACCCCCGACCTACCCACCCCCACCTACCAGAAAAAATCCCCCCTGAAAACGACTGTATACTTCCCAATAACCAATACTATAAGTTGACATTGGGTAAAGCTCATAACTTTCAGACCTACCCCCAGGGACTTTGGGGGATTAAGTCATCCTAAAAGACATAGTTATCATATTTTCGACCATGCTGAACAAAATGGCTATCTCAAAATTTTGATCGGGGGAATTTGGGAAAAAATGAGTGTGGGAGGGAGCCTAGTTGCCCTCCATTTTTTTCGGTCACTTAAAAGGGCAATAGAACTTTTAATTTTCTTTCCAATGAGCTCTCCCACGATATTCTAGGACCACTGGGTCGATATGATCACCCCTGGGGGGAAAAAACAAACAAACACGCATTCGTGATCTTTCTTCTGGCAAAAAAAGAAATGCAAAATTCCACATTTTTGTAAAAAGGTGCTTGAAACCACTACAGTAGGGTTCTCTGATACGCTGAATATGATGGTGTGATTTTCATTAAGGTTCTATAATTTTTGGGAGGTCTTTCCCCCTTTTTTCTAAAATCAGCCAAATTTTCTCAGGCGCGTAACTTTTGATGGGCAAGACTAAACTTAATGAAACTTAAATATTTGAAATCAGCATTAAAATTTGATTCTTTTGATGATGTATCTATTGGTATCAAAATTCCGTTTTTTAGAGTGTCGGTTACCATTGAACCGGGTCGCTCCTTACTTACAGTTCGTTACCACGAACTGTTCGATATTGACATTGAACTGTACCTCGACTCGCTGAATCAGCTCTTCTATAGGCTGAATCAAACGGTTGCTCATAATCAATAGAATCGAGGACTAAAGGGGTTGGATTACTTAGGTACTTCTTGATTATTAATCTAAGAGTGAATTTTGGTCGATGCATCCTCTCTCCCCCCTAAAATCACCCTGTTCTTTTGTTTTAACTTTATATCATAATGTTAAATAATTTTCTTCTACTTCACGGCAACTGTCCAAGGTAGTAACTCAGAAAATGCTGCCCGTGGGTGTCTCGCTGAAATAGGAATCAGTAACGCGAATTCAATGCCCTTCGTCAAGTGCTATCGTTTGAATGGAAATAAACCCTCAGGCTCTAATACTAGGGCAACATCTAGGTCTAAAGCAAAAGCCGGGCCAGTTTTCGTGACTTTGGCTAATTTAGCAGATAAAGACGCTATTATGAAAAATTGCGGTAAACTGAAAGAATCTGGGAAAAGCATCAATTCAGATCTCCCTCTTGAATTGGCGCGCCGTAGAAAAGAACTACTATGTTTCGGCTACAATCTATGTACGTCTTCTGATACTTCTACAAAAGTTGCTGAAACCCGAGTGATAACGAAAGGGATTAGTGTATGGATAGAAGCGAAAAAGTCTAAGAGTAAGACTTGGTTACGAATTGAGGACTCGTGTTTCGATCCCTTTAAAGTATCTAGTTATACAGCCTTTGTGGTTCCCTCCCTCCCAGCTGTGTCAGTTGGAGGTGATAAGTAATTGGTGTTATTCGTTCATTCTTTAGTTATTTGTTTGATATGTTGATGTTATTTGTTTATTTGTTTATCTTTAGTTATTTGTTTGATGGTAGTTTCTCTGTGCTTCAGCTTAATGTAAAGAGTCTTTGTTCTTCGTTTGATGAATTGAAAAAAATAGTGCGTAGTGACCACCCTGATTTTATTGTTCTTTGTGAGACTTTCCTTTATTCAAAAAATGAATCTCTATTGCATCTCTCTGGATGCACGATGGAATATTTAAATCGAGGTAGGGTAGCTAGAGGTGGCCTTGCTGTTTATGTTTCGGAATTTCTTCCGTACTCTGTTAGACATGACCTGTCAAGAAATGAAGATGGAGTTTTAGAGTCCATATTTATTGAGATTAAAACCCAAGCTAAAGCTTTGATTGTTGGTAATATATACCGGTCTCCTAGTCGGTCTGTTCCCTCTTTTCTTCGGATTCTTGATGAGGTTTTGAAAACAATCCAACCCCATTCATATGAACTTGCCATTATGGGTGACTTCAACCTTAATTTGTGTGACCAGAGGTCATCCTCGTCCTTGGATTTCTTTCAACAATTCTCGCTTGTGGAACATTACCTTCTGCATGCATTCCAACTCGAATTACTAACACTACTGCTTCTTTGCTTGATGATATATTTTCATCGTAGACCTTGGTGCAAAATTCCGTATTGACGAGTGATATCTCAGACCATTTTCCTGTTTTTTCCATGTATGATTTTTCCGATTTGTTGCCTAGGAGAAGCCAAGGAGCTGGTTTTTCCTTTTTAAAAGTTAATGATCAGGGTTTGTATCTTCTTAGGTCATGGTTGGTGGGTTGTTTGTGGAGTATTTCTGAAAATGAATCTGATATAGATTCTTTGTTTAATTCGTTTTATGATTCTTTGAAAGAAATTACCTTGGATACATGTGATGCGCCCCAATCGAATCCGGCATCGAAAAGAACTACCCCTTTGAATCCTTGGATGACTCCGGGACTCCTTAAAAGATGGAGGAAGAAAAATAATCTTTGGAAGGCTTACAGGTCCTCTAAGGCATCTTCTCGGGATTCTGGATTTCAATTTTTCAAAGCTAATAGAAGAGTTTACAATTCCCTTTGCCGAAAGGCCAAATCGTTATTTTATTACAGAAAATTCTCTGCGTGTGGTAAAGACATTAGGAAGACATGGCAAGTAATCAATTCTGTTATCAGGCCATCTTTTCTGCCTCCTTCTGCCCCTTCAAGTATTGTGATGGAAGGTGAAAATGTAGAGAGTGAGCTAAAAGTTCAAGATGTGTTTACTTCCTATTTTGCTAATATTGGCAAAACTACAACCTCTTCTGTAAGTCCTTCTTCTTCTCTACCTGACTTTATGTCTTAATTTGGACCGCCTTGTCCTAAATCAGTGGCATTGGAACCTGCCTCCGAAGCTGATATAGCCAGAATTATAAATGGTTTGAGGGATTTTTCATCTTCTTGCCCAGACCGTATTCCGACTAAGGTTGTCAAGCTCATTCTTCCTGTCATCGTTCCTGCCCTCACGAGACTTATCAGTCTTTCCATTGAAAATGGTGTTTTCCCAGCGATTATAGCGTGCTCGCGTTATTATTGTTTTTAAAGGTGGATGAAGGAATGATCCGGCAAATTACTGTCCCATATCCCTTTTATCAGTGTTTAGTAAAATTTTTGAAAAAGCTATGCTTTCTCGACTTCTTGATTTTCTTAATTCTAAACACTTTTTTTGTGATTTTCAGTTTGGTTTTAGGGCGAAGCACTCAACTGAGCATGCATGCGCAACTCTCGTAAATTATTCACATTCAGCTCTTTACATGGGTCTAATAACTGCTATTCTTTTTCTCGATGTGCGAAAAGCATCCGACTCATTAACACACAAGATTCTTCTTTGGAAACTGTTCCATATTGGTATAAGATGGAATGCTTCTTCTTGGTTTCTATCATATTTATCTGGTCGAGTAACCTCGATTGATCCGCTCTTTTCTAACCCTTATGGAATAGAGTTTGGCGTTCCACAAGGATCTGTCATTGGGCCGATACTCTTTTTAATCTACGTCAATGACCTTATTAATGCGGTTCAAAATCTAAAACCTACCATTTGCTGTCCTCTTTGTCAGTCAGCCTCCGTCACTAATTGTGACAGGAGTTCGTCCTTACCTGATGCACTTATTGCTTTTGCTGATGACAGTGCTGTGGCATAGCTGGTAGAACTGAGTCTGATCTTCGTTCAAAGATGAAAGCCTTTTTTGAAAGAGTTATCCAATGGTTTGATGTAAATTACTCTTGCCTTAAATGTCGGGAAGTCATTTTTTCTCATTTTTTCCAGAGTCTCAAAGGCTTGCCCTGACTCAAATGAAATACATGTATCAAGAGGTTCTCTAAGTAGACCTAAGGATCGTTAAGTTCGATTCCTTGGCATCTTGCTTGACGAAGTTCTTTCCTTCAAGCATCATATTGACCTGATTAAAATGAAAGTCTTTAGGAGTCTTGGAATCCTTAGAAAGCTCAAACACATGTTTCCAGGGTTAATTCTTAGAATCTGGTTCTACAGCCTAGTTCAGTCTTATGTTTCATAATTGTTCTGTTATTTGGATGTCAACTTTTCCCTCGTCTCTGATGCAACTTTCAAAACTTTATGATAAAGCAAGGATTCTTACTAAGGAAACTTATCGATCTTCACTTAAATCTTTGCTTCATTTGAAATCTCTCTATTTTTTTTCTTGTTCTTCTTCCATTTTCCTACAGTTGCATGGCCATCTTCCTGCTGCTCTATGTAATAGTATATCTTTTGTTTCTGATCAATTGACTTATCATCTCCGCATTTTATGCAATTTACAGATTCTTCATACTCCATCAGTGAGGTCTGACTTCAACCCTTTGACAACTTGCAACAGGATTTGGAACATGCTCCCTGTGTCTGCACGAAGCTGCCACTCGTTTGGTATGTTCAAAAATTATTTTAGGGGATTTGTAGCTAGTAAACAAGTTTTTTTTCCGGTTTCCCTTGGAGTTGATGTCTCTGGATTGAGTTGGATATTTATTTGAGTTGGCGAAATCATGTGATACTCCCTGCCTATCTTGTCATTTTGGGAATTATTAAGGTGGGCGACTGGATTTTTTTGGATTTTGTTTACATTTTATTTGTGTTGGTATTGTTTTTTTTCCCTGTTCTTTCCTGGCCATGGAGCCTTATGGGGGAGATTTTGTCGAAGTTGTTTTTTGTTTATGATTTTTATTGTTAAATAAAGAACTCAAAACACAATGAACTTATATCAAAAAGATCTTTTATGTTAGCTGCCAAAAAGGAAGGATTATACGCCAACTTTGACTTTACTCTAATTGGTCATGGTTCTCAAGTTTTTATTCACTTCCACTTAGTTGATTTTGATTTAAAAATAAACATATTTGAATTAAAATCAACTTGATGAAAGTGGTGAAAACTTGAACGCCTTGGCTAATTAGAGTAAAGTCAAGGCAGATGTTTCAAGGAGAGGTAAAACCGTCATAATTAATCCCACCATTGTATAAAAAAGCTCTTGATTTGTTTTAATCTGAATGAATTGCTTCATGTCGTATTATTTCTTGAGTCCTGTTTCAACTTGCTTAAAATGATGATGTTAAGACTGGTTTAATTTTAGTTTCAATGGTCAGGTGTTTTGTTGAAAGTCTTATTTTCTATTTATATGTGCTTTACTGACGATGGCTCCTAGATATAGAGCCGAAATGTTCTTTTAGAAAAAATTGCGTTGTCTGAAAACGATTCCGCATTGGTTTAACTTTTGTAATTTGAATTTGAGGCTACCGAGTTTCCTCAGGTCAGTAGGAGGTAGGATTTTTTCTTTCTTTAGCTGCTCTGTAAGTAATCCTTCATATATATCTTGTCATAAATATCTCAAAGGAGGAAATTTAGAAGGAGTTGAAGAACATTGAGGGATCATCTGCACCTGGAACAGGTATCCCCACTCGTCTCTGGACTTGGAGCAGGACTTGGACCATTTCACTAACATATACAATACTCTCATATTTTTCAAAAGCCTCAGTGGCCTTTACAATGGTCAACCTAAATTGTAGACCCGATTTTTAATAAGGTGATGTGTACTAACATTGGAGCAATTGAAATATTGACTTAAGAACCGTCTGGGTAACTGCTTTTACAAGATTCTGTGTAGAAGATTAGATATTTGGTTGGAAACAGAAGGCGGATCAGTTTTTTATAATAAATTCTTCAGTTAAGAAGTATAGCCTACTAGGAGGAACTGTGGAAAATTATGGTTTGCGTTTCTAGATCTTAGGGGATTGTTCGATAAGGTTAGAAGAGATTTAATAATAGAATTTAATGGATTTAGGCCATCCAACATGTTTTGTAGAAATATCAGTTCATATTTATTTAGTAGTTAAGATGGTAGTAAGGGTTGGGAATTCTCCCTAGAGTTGCAGTAAGTAGACTGGGAGTAAAGCAAGGCTGCACGCTTTTCTCGAGACTTTTTCACTGTACCTGAATGATATAGTGGAAAAATCTGAGCAAAACCAGGCACCAGTAGTACAACTTAAGTTGGTGCGGATCTTGGTCTAATGTTTGTCGATGATATTCTCTTGTTGGCTTACTTAACAGAAAACCTACAGAGGCTTTTTGATATTTTAGGGGTATACCTACGATAAAAAATTTAGAATGAAATGTTAGTAAATTCAGTGGTTGGTAGAAGTTGTAAGGGGGAGAAAGATAAATTTTGGATTGGAGGTAAAATTTCTCCTGTTGTGGATTATTTACACAACCCCTCTCTCATTATAGGAGGCTAGTTTATTTACTTAGCGTGTAATTAGCGTGGAGTTAGTTCCCATGCAAATTGGCGCATGAAGAACGACCTCCACGTGCCTCTGGATACCTGGCTAGCCACCAGAGAACCAAATACATCTAGTGACGGTTTGGTTGGCAGCCCTCCTCCTGAAACTTCTATTGCCACGAAAGGAACCAGAAATTCAGCCTCGGATATATCATCTCAAACCCCGTCTCGACACCGGACTACCCAAGGACGATTCCCTCTGAGTATGGCTGACCAAGGTGGCATCAATGTGGCCACCTGGAATGTTTTGAAACTGAACCAATCCGGTTCAAAGCTTCTATTAGCCTGATAATTAAAGAACTATAAATTTATAATTGCTGGAATCACTGAAACACATCTATCTGGTGATGGTGAGGAGCACATTGGTGAATGGCGCACACTGCTTTGGTCTGGTGGTCACCAGAAACGAGGAGGCGTTGGGCTAGTGCTGAACAGTACAGCATGCAAGGCCATCTTGTCATTCACACCAGTTACACCCAGGCTCCTGAGAGCAAGGCTCTATGGTAAACAAGGAAAATTAACCATAATCACCTGTTATTCCCCCACAAATGAAGCCCAGGAAGAATATAAGGATGACATCTAGACCCTTTTAAGTTCTGAGCTCTCGTCAGTACCTCCTCATGACTACCTCGTCTTTCTAGGAGATATGAATGCTAGCATTTCAAACGAGTTTGGCCTATGGGATTTCGCTGTTGGACCCGTAACAGTAGATAGCCTAAACGACAACGGAGAGAGAATGTTGAACTGCTGTCTCGCACCCACAATCTTACCATTGCAAACACATGGTTTCAGAGTCCCAATATAGCCAAGTAAACCTGGTATAGCAATGATAGATCAACGAAGAAGATGCTCGACTACATCATCATACGCCACCGATGGCTGTCTTCTGCGCAGAATTGTCGCACCTACCGAGAAGACGACCATAGGAACACCGACCATCGTCTTGTTGCAGCGAAAATCCGGCTTCGCCCAAAAGCTACAAAAGCCAGCCAGATACCTCGGAAAATTGATACCTACTGTAACCAGCAAGACATTGCTTTGGCTAAGCAGTATCAGATCGAAATATCTAACATATTTGAGGTTCTTACGCAATGTGATGATAGTGAAGGTCTGTGGATGGTCTTCAAAGAGAATGCTCTTGCAGCTGCAACTAGGATTGCTGGAATGAAACAGCGTAAGAAAAAAGGCTGGATCAGCAACGAGTCCCTCACCATTATTGATCGCAGACGGGAAGCCCGCCTTCGTCTGGACATGACAGCGCAAATGCAATTAAATACGTAGCATAACATCATGCTGCACAAAGGCCGTAAGACCTTTATTGACAAAAAAGCACGCGAGCTCCAAGAGGCCTCCAAAAAAAGGACATCGGAGCCAAATATAAGATCCTCCGTGAGCTCTCAGGTCAATACACTCAAACTACATCGTATCTCCGTAAAGCCAGTGGTGAAAATATTTGCGACAAATCACAGTGCCATCGCTAGTGGGAGCAACACTTCGAGAAACTACTGAACTCAGACCCACCTGACCAAATTGACGACGAGATTACTGCTGCGGCTGAGAATGCTACACCTGCCTCCGATGGCACTGAATTTACAGCAGAATAAATTAAAGAAGCAGCACGAAAGCTGAAGAACAACGAAGTGCCTGGAATATGCGGCCTGACATCAGAACTCCTTAAAAATGGCGATTCATCCATGACCCTCTGGCTACCAATGCTGTTTAATACTGTGTGGCGCTCTGAAATAATACCATCAGACTGGACGACTGGCGTACTTGTGCTAGTCTACAAGAGGAAAGGAAGTAAAGCAGAATGTGATAACCATCGTTGAATAACTCTGCTCTCGGTACCCGGCCAACTGTTCCCCATGCTGCTCCTCAAGCGGGCAACAAAGTACCTCCATCCCCTTCATCGCCACCAGCAAGCTGGATTCATGGCGGGTAAGTCCACTACTGAGAAAATCCATACAATTAGACAGCCGATAGAGAAAACTCTAGAATATAAAAGGAAAGCATACATTGCCTTCGTCGATTTTCGATCTGCTTTCGACACTGTCGACAGACAGTCACTATGGTTGATCCTTCAATCGGCTGGTGTATCGAAGAAAATTGTCAATCTGTTCAAAGAACTATACAATAAGACCGAAAGTGGTGTTCATGTAAATGGCCAGCTCTCATCACATTTTCAAATTAGAAATGGTGTTCGGTAAGGCTGCGCTGCTGCTCCCGAACTCTTGAACTGTGTCATGGACCATGTTCTATACAAAACACTGCTGGAGCATCCGTTTGGCATCGATTTTGCTGGAAGAGTGCTGGCACATGTTGACTTCGCTGACGATGTTGCATTGGTATGCGAAGATATCACTAACGTCAAAATTACCCTGGAGATGCTAGCAACAGCTACTGAAAAACTTGGTTTACATGTAAACTTGACCAAGAGCAAAATATTACCTCTAGACAAGACACCATGCAGCCCCCTGACAACTATAAAAGTATGTGGCCAAGATTGAGATAGTCAAGCAGTTCACCTACCTTGGTTCAATTGTTTGCTCAAACGGAAATCTAGATGCAGATATATCAGCAAGGGTGGAAAAGACGAACGTCGTTTTCGGCCGCTTACTGAGCACCATATTCCACAAATCCCAGATAAGCCGTCTCATGAAAGCTCGTATCTACTCTGCCTCGGTAGCAAGTGTCGTGTTGTATTCGTCAGAGACTTGGCCTTTGACGCAGTCGGAGATCATGAAGGTAGATGCTGTCCAGACAAAACTCCTCCGAAGAATTGAACCCGTTAGGTGGCTCGGAAGGGTACGGAACATGTATATCGTTTTGTCCTTTAAATTACCACCCCGGTCCGAACAGCTTGAGTCCTGCTTGCTGTGTTGGTATGGTCATCTACTTTGCCTACCCACTGAAACACCTGCCCGAATTATATTTGACTTCGATCCAACTGCAAACGGCTGGAAATGCCCCAGAGGTAGACCACATATGAGATGGGCAGATTTCATCCACAATCGACTCACAGCATGGGGCATTGACCCCAGTGAAGCTCCTACCCTGGCACAAAACAGGCCACTCTGGAGACGACTGACGGCGCTGACGTCTGGTTCCCTCTATGCTGGTAACGCTGCCGAGCAAGAGCTTTAAGTCAAGTAAGTCAAGTCAAAGCAAATTTATAAAAGATGGTTAATGGGGTACGCATGTGGAATTAGTTGAAAATAAGCAAAATAGGTTAAAAGCAATGGTTATAAGTAGCTCCTTCAGCTCCATAGGTCTTAGAAATATCAAGTTGCAGGAGTAGTTGTTTGAGTCTAACATTAGGTTGGTAAGGGAATGCGGAGCAGAAGTTAGGGGTTTCGGTATGAATTTTATATTAGAAAGATCACAATTAAAGTACTATAAAGGATTCTAGGCTTAAGTGAGAAGTTTAATACCGTAGTTATTAATGGCGATTTGGGAATTCTGTCCTTAATATGTAGGAGGCTAGTAAGACGTTGGAGCATTGGGAAAAAAGGAGTACGCATGGAAAAACAGATTTGTGAGGGAAGCATTGGTCTCTGCTAGACGGAAGAAGATGCTGGCAGATGTATATATATATATATATATATATATATATATATATATATATATATATATATATATATATATATATATATATATATATATATATATATATATATATATATATATATATATTCGGTAAATTACTCTGTATAGTGTGCTATGGAACGGCTTGGGTCACAAATAAATATACTAATATATTCATGCATATCTGCACGACCATTTGGGTGGAAAGACATGTTCTATCTTTCCAGACGTAAGCTCAGATTGATACTAAAGACATTTTTGTGTGTTTATTTGTTATGATTAAGGCCTCAAAAAGATATCCTAGGCTACAGTTTAGGCTATACAACAATGTCTAAAGGTTTCATTTACTATATTCTATTATTTTCTAAGATATCAAATGCTTAATCATTTAGATTTTAACCAAACAGTTCACCCCCCCCCTTGAAAAAGACTCTGCATCACAGCAAATTCTTAGCATCGCAATCAGGATAAAAAAGATAAACCAGCACACAAATTCTTGCCAGAGGTTTTAATATGACATTCGTTCCTCGCGTTATCGGTACTTCCCTAAAATCCAGTCTAACTTGTTAAAAGATTCTTTGAAATTTTTGCAGACGTTCTTTGCTAATATGATGAGTTTTTTGCTTTAGTTTCGAAGCCTGTTTAGAACAGCCTTTAAAAAATCCGGTTTACAGGTGACCATCGTTTCTTGCGTTCTCGGTACTTCCCTAAAGTCCAGTCTAACTTGTTAATAAGTTGTTGAGTATTCCTTGAATGCTGATGTATTTTTGAAATCCTTCTCGCTAACAGACGATAATTTAAACGAAACTTTGCGATTTATTTCTTGGTAGCGGTACAAATTCAAGCATGTTAAATAAAAAATGTAAATCGAAGATCAAAAACCAAATATGAATTACAGCTGCCTCTTGGACTCCCAAAATACTTCTTGAATTATTCTGTGTCTATGTGTATAGCACCAAGAGACCGAGCTCAATTTGGTTGCAGACCGAGCTCTGCAAGTGACACGCCTGAATAAAGGTGATTCTTGTTGTTGCTTGTCTTCTAACCACAAATTAATGTGAACTTTTTTTCCCGCTTCTTCTCCAGTGATAATTTTTGTATTAACTGCGTTATACAACTCAAAATCAGCCTGGCATGCTCCTTTGTACATACACTATGGAAAATCTAAAATACGCATTTGCACATTATCGTGTTATTTTTTAGCTTTAAGTCATGGAGACAGCCCCTCCATGACTCCCCCTATGGAATAACATGATAAATACATAATTTAGGCTTAGATATTTTATAGTCTGGAAAACACTCTTTTTGGTGTCTATGACGTCCTGCAGAATTATACAAGAGGGTGAATGAATCTGAACAGCTAAAGCAAAAGGTATGGGAAAAAGTCTGAGGTAATGATTAAAAAAATGAAGCAAAAAGAGATTTGTGAAATCTCCGGTTTGAGAGAAATCAATATTACAATAGAAGGAAGAAACGCGTCATTATAGCGTTTTTGAAATATAAAAAGGGAGGATGAATTGATTTCACGCCAGAGGATGACAGATTGCCGAAGATTGTTCTTTTTGGCCAAGCATCGAGGGCTAAACAGAAAGCAGGTCGTCCCCGTTTGGGGTGAGAGGACGTCATAAAGAAAGATTTAAAGGAAATGGGAACTTCGTGGGCGGGTGTAAAAAGGGAGGCTTTAAATAGATTGGGGTGGAGGATGAGCGTGCTTAGTTTTATTGGCCTCAGGAGTTTTGGTGCTGCGGTGAGTTGTTAGTTTTTAGAGGGTATATAAAATGGAACATTCCTGGTTGCTACTGAACTATATAGCAACATCTTTATAGCAAAAATATAATGAGTTGAGAAAGCTGGAAAAGAGGTTTTTTGGTATCTATTTCGTCTTGCATAATTATTCAAGAGGATGAATGAATCTGAATAGCTATAGCAAAAAGCTTTGAAAATATGGGTGAACTAATGATGAACCGAAATGAAGCAGACGAGGTCTTTGGTAAGGAGACTTGCAACAATAAGCATCACAACGAATTACAACCGAAAATAATGTACAACAAAATCCACAGTTAAGAATTCTTTGATTCAAATAAAATTGATGATTGTCACTCTATGACTTAAAACTAGAGAATGTTAAAGGAACCAAAAAAGGTTGATGGCAACTACAAAAAGTCACGAAGGACTAAAGGATTTCTGAAGGGAAAAGCAAGTTATAAGAGACTAAATAAAGCTCAGAGGGGTCACAAGAAGTTGTGAGGGTGAGAAAGAGCCAAAGGAAGTTCGAATACAGTAAAAAAAAGTCACGAGGGACACAGTAAGTCGTAAGGGCTATAGTAAGTTCAAAGGAATAAAAGAAACTTGGAAGGAATTACAAAAAGTTTGAAAAGAGTAAAGGAATTCGGAACGGATTAAGAAAGTTAAAAGGGATGGAAGAAGATCAAGGAAACCAGACACAGTTGGGAGAATATGTAAGAACCAAAAAAGTCTGGATGTAGTAGAGAAAAATCAGAAGGGACTAAGAAATGCAGACCATTGGTCAGCATGCCGAAAAATTACGTAAATATTAAGTCTTCCATTAGTTCTTTCTGACCCTCTCAACTTTGTACAGTCCTTCTGTTTTTTCTTTAGTCCTTTCAAAATTTCTTAGTCCTTTCCGACTTCTTTTAATCCTTTCTAACTTTTTCTAGTTATAACCTATTTCTTCTGATTCCTTTAGGGTTGTTTTAGCCTTTTTCTACTTTTTTAACCCTTCTGGCATTGTTTGCCTCATTTGAACTTCTTTTAGTTTGTTGACCGTCTCTTTAGGCTACTTTTTTGCTTTCTGATAATCTTAGAACGTTCAAAATCTGTTCGACCCTTCAACTTCTTTCCATCCCTTCCAATGTTAATATTTTTTCCCGAGTTATTTTGTTTATTCCATCTTCTCCTAACCTCTTCGAAATCTCTTAGTCCTTTTGCGATGTTCTGGGTGTCATTTAGCCTTCTTTAGTCCTATCCCACTTCCTTTAGTCACTTTTGACTTTTTAGTCCATTTTGACTTTATTTACTCCGTTTGGACTTGTTTTAGTCCTTTTTGAACGCCTCAACATCGTTTACTCCCTTTAATCTTCCTTTAACCCCTGGCGAATATCTCAGTCCCATCCAAATTTCTAATGCCTTTGACATCCCGTCTAACCCTCTTGTCTTTGTTTGATCCCTTTTCCCTCCCTTTTGTTCATTCAAGCATTTTAAGTTCCTTCCGAATGCTTTTACTCCCTATGACTCTATTTTGTCCCTTTCACAATTCGTAGTTTTTACCAACTTGGTTTAGTTGCCTCCGGCCAATCAGATTTTAAAAAGTTCACTACTTGTCTAACAAAAATAAGGAATAAAGTGCAAATATATCAAAATGCTAACCAATGAAAAAATTAAAGCGCGTCTTACATAGAAAGAAAACTACCAATGAAATATAGGAAAGTTTTCTTGCTTTTCATTTTTGAAACTTTGTTTTGGTGTAATGAGATTCTTTGGTATAAAGGATATAAAACAACCTGCTGATTTCGGTTATGCAAGGTTTAAAACAACATAATAAAATTTGCTAGTTTACTCAAGCTTCCCCCTCCAAATAAAAATAAATTTTACAATTCCAGAAAACAGTTATGGGACAGTGATATACTGTAATTTTTCCTTTTCTTTAGTCCACAAAGGATTTTGAAGAAAAATTTTTCTACAAGTTTCTTAGTTTGTCTAAGAAGGGTTATCTAAAATCTACAGTGGGCTGTGGTACCATAGCCCCAGCAGTTCCGACAATTTGAAATATCTCCGAAGTTTGGAATGCAAACTACTCTATTGGTAATTTCTTCTTAGCTCACAGAAGTAAACAGAAGTTTACTTCTGTTTACTATGTTGGAATGTAATTCAAAAGCGTTTTTTTAGGAACTGAAGATGGCTTGACGGAGGTCCCTGCCGAAATATCTGCTTCTGTTCTTTTCGCTTCTTTTTTGTTCACTGGCTGGTTTTACCCTCGTTTCCTTGGTTAATACTATATTTTAATTTTTTATTTATATTTTCTCTGTTTGCTATACGTGAGGTAGAGTCAGTGTGGTATTTAAATATATTTAACCATGAATCTTTCATTGTAGATGATGCTGCTTAGCCAAACTGCGGTTCTGGTAGTAAAATCTTGTGATAAAAGCCAAAAGTAGGGGTTCTTGGAGATGTATCTCCCAAAGATATGGATATTCTTAAATAATGTTCAATTTTATGAACAAACAAGAGAAATTTTTCGACACTTATTCGCCTACGTCTTCTTCTTCTCAAAATGACCTCAACTCCAGAGAAACAGAGAGCTAAAGGAGAACCAGCCAAGTTTAAATTTATTTTTAGCTTAACATTGACTTCTTTAAAGTTTCTTCTTATGTCAATCGTCCCAGAGGCTCTACTGCCAATAAAAATATCTATAATCATGTCAAGTTTCAAAAAGCTAAATAAAAGGATAAGAACAAGAACAGATCTACAGTACAAAATTTTAATCAAAAATAAATTAGCTCCAATACATCTGATTTTTGAATTATAGTTGAAGCTCAGCCACAATGACCAATGATAATATTAATGATAAGGTGCATATCTATAGTACGGATAACCATATCTGTAGTAAGGACGATAGCTCCCAAAGCTATAATCCCGGTAGGGATAGTAACTATCATAAAATCTATCTATTATGGAACCAGTTCCAGTTTCAGCAGCTTTCAGATCTTCTTCGGTTTGACTTTCCGCATCATAGACGTCTCTTCTTAGCCTATAACTATGAGAATATACCGGACGACTATAATCTGCTTCGTAACCATTAAGTTGTTGACGAGTAAATGTCTCTAAGTCAATACTATGCACTGCCGCAGCTGACTGCACGAGGGCTATCTCTTGCGCTATTACTACAGCAATCCCAAGTAAAATAAGAAAAATCTAAAAAGAAAAACGAAATTTAACGTTAAAGACATTAATGGTTTAAATAAATACTTGGTACTTATCTGATATAGCACCTATGTCAAGTTTTTCATCCATTGACGCACTGTCGAACCGGTTTCTTCGTTAGTTTCATTCAGCTTAGCGTGAAACAAGACACAGAGAAGTGACAGAATAGATGGTAAATATACAATTTGGGCTATATATTTCAATATTGGGGGGTGGGGGTGGGGAAGGTAAAGTATTTGGACAGTGATAAGTTAGAAAACAATTCTTAGAATATGCAGAATAATTGTCCCTAACACATTTTGCATGCAGACCTGCTATACTTTGCCCGTCCCCCCTAATGTTTAGATTTTTAGCCCAAATTTGTTTTTAAACTATTATATTTTCATCATATTTTGTAATATTTCAATAGGAATAGTCAGAGAAACAGGTTCTACTTAGATGAAGAACTTGACGTAAGCGCTATAACAGATTATTTGAAAAAAACTACGTTTTCTAAAGAGTTAAAGAGGCTGAGTCACAAGTTCGAACCTTAAAACGTACAGGGATTAAGAGGTACAGTTGGGGGACTGCCGCCCCCCAAACCCCTCGCTTTTGCAGCCTCTTTTGTTAAGATTTTTATTTGGGGGGGTCTTCCGCCCATCACAACCCCCGCTTTTTCCCTTGCAAAGAAATGCTTTGCAACATGAATGAAGTCTGCTGGAATTTTTTACCGTAAGAACATCCTATTGCATCTTTTTGATTAGAAATAGTACTGAGCCTGTTTGCTGGATTTTTTTACAGAAGATTTTTCCCTAACCGATAAGAAGCTATAATGTGATGAACTTGGAACGACCAACTGATTGCAGGCTATAGGACTTAAAAAACCTTAACAAAAGAGGCTGCAAAAGCGGGGGGTTGGGGGCGGCAGCCCCCCAACTGTACCTCCTAATCTCTGTACGTTTTAGGGTTCGAACTTGTGACTCAGCCTCTTTAACTCTTTAGAAAACGTAGTTTTTTTCAAATAATTTCTGCACGTTTTTTTACAGTTTATTACTTATTATTGCTTGACTAACTGTTAGCTGATCATGTCTGGAGTTAAAGTTGGGGGGCTGCCGCTCCCCAAACCCCCCGCTTTTGAAGATTCTTTTGTTAAGGCTTTTAATTCCCGAATACTCAAATCAAATGCACAGTAAGATTTTCTTTTTTCAACTTCTCTTCGAGCATGCGGGTATACGGCATGTTATCAAAGCAGTGGAGACTTACCTGTAAGCTGAAGGCCGATTGTGATATTCTTCTGGAGACGCCTGTCGAGCCGAAGGATTTAATAGATTAGATTTAAAAAAGAAACTGAGTTTCTTTTTTAAACTTTAAATTTAATAGATACTACTTTAAATTCTATATATAAAAAATTTACTCCTACGGGGAATCGAACCCGGGTCTTCCGCATGACAGGCAATAATAGTGACGACTGTACCATCAGAGACTGTTGATAATTTATTTTTAGTCTCTGCAATCTATTTTCGACGCAAGCAAATAGAAAGTAAGATTTTCGTTTTTTTCCAAAAAAAAACTTCTGGGAAAGGGCTGGAATTTTTGGAAGCTTGCAGTCGGTCTCGTCAGGTTAAGAGGACTATTTTGATCTAATTTAATAATGAAATACTATGCTTTTAGGAATTTCAGAAATTAACATGGGCTCTTATAGGAAAACGAGGTTTTTCGTAAATTTAAATTCGGGAGATAATTTTTTTGGTCTGTAAATATCAAAAGGCCCTAACAGGTCGAATTCCGCTTCGAATGAGTCCTCATTCACCCGGATTCGTTGCCAACTGTGGCCTGTAGGCGTGGCTAACAAAAAAAAATAATTTGATGAACATTAAGTGTGTATATTTGGTTTTTGGAAAACAGGAAAGGAGTAATCGGATTAAGCTGAAATTTTGAGGAATAGCTCCCAGGCCCTAGGAAAGCTTATCCTCTAAATTTCATCGGAAAACGTTAAAGGGGGGCTGTGGTGGGAGGGTCTAAACTTCCGGCCCATTTTCCCCCATGAAGATAAAGTCGGAGGGGGGTGAACTTTTGTATGTTTCTTAGTTTGAGCTTAGGCTACAGAATGCAATCACCGCCGTCTCTCTGCGACCACTAGGACCGGAAATTACTTAACATTGTGGTGGGTCGCCTCTTTAAAGAGGCACAAGTGAGCCTCCTTGATAAGTACCAAACTCTTTTCAAAAGAAATAGATTTTTAAATTCTTTGTTACAAAAGTTTAGACTTAATTCATATTATTACCACCTGTTTTGATTTTGCTTTAAGTTGTTTTTTTTCCTTGCAAATGATCATCATTTTAGGTATCTGGTCTTTATTTAACTTATTAAAGCTTTCTATAATATTTATCCTTTTGTAAATTTAGCTCACTTATGAATTCATCAATTAAAAACGATTACGTTAATCAACGGACATCACTATTTACGAAGCTTAATTAAATGGTAAGAACTAAACAATCAAGCAATGATTGAAAATGAAAAAAAAGCTAGAACTAAATCTTCAAAAAGATAAGAAAAAACATTGACTTTAAATTTACTAGTTTGATTTTGAATAATTATAGTTCAATGTATTTCTTATATTAAAATAATTATTTAATTTTACAATTTATAATAATTACCCATTTTTGTGATCCATTTTCAATTTTATAATCTAATTTCTATTTTTGATCCTCATTGCAAATGTTTCGCTAAATTGTTGTGTGATTTTAATTAGTCTGAGACAGTGGTTCTCAAACTTGTTTAAACACTGTACCCCTTTTTACCCACAACACGTTTTGGGTATCCCTTCTCAGTTACCTGTACTAAGTAAACCAGGGGCTGATCCAGGATTTTTTTAGGGGGGGGGGGGGGGAAGGAAATACGTTGATCCGATAAACATGCATTGGGAGCAAGTTTAATTAACGTAAATTTGCGTTAATTAAGTAAATTACACTATTTTAGACTATGTTAGGGGGGCGTGCCCCCCCCCCCCGGGAATCACCACGGAAGTAAAATATTCAAAAATATAAATAAAATTGCCAGTCCTAGAGTTAATGGCCTGTTTTATTTTTTGTTGGCCGGCCGCGTACCCCCTAAAAGTTTTTGCGTATCCCCAAGGGATATGCGTTACACAGTTTGAGAGACACTTAGGTATTTAAAAACCTACTTTGAGCTAGACTTCTTCAGACAACAAATCGACAGTTAAAGATATAATTTTAAATACAGGATATAAGTAGGAATAGAACAATTAAAAGACTTTGAAGGAAATAGAGATAAATTTAGAAGGTGACACAAAAATATATTTAAATTTTCGCTAGAATAAACATTCTGTTGATTGACTTTTCCAAGAACTAAATGAGAAAATTTCATTATATGTTTGGCCAAAATTATAGAAATTAATCTTTGCCACTAATTTTAATACAGTCTCAGTTTGATAAATTTCTTTGACAAGTTTAAAACGCATCAAACAATTCGTGGTTACCAAGTAAGTAAGGAGTAACTTAGCCTTTTAGTAACAGGAACTAAAAACAAACTTTTAAAAAAATAGATACATAAAAATAATTAAATTTTTATGCTGATTCTAAATATATAAAAATCCATTAAGTTTAATGTTAACCATCAAAAGCTCCGAGCTGAGCAAATCTGCCTGATTTTCAAAGCCGGAGAAACTTCCCAAAAAAGTAAAGAGATCCTAGTGAAAATCGCACCTTCTGATTTAGCATATCAAAGAACCCTACTGCGGCAGTTTCAAGCTCCCATCTGAAAAATGGGTAATTTTGAAATATTTGGCATCAGAAACATCAGGGATATTTTTAATTTGTTTTTTGTTGTTGTTTTCTTTGTTCTTCCCATGGACGATTTTATCGAGCCAATGGTCGTGGAAGATCGAGAGAGGGCTCAATTGGACAACAGTTAAACGTTCCAGTTCCCTTTTCAAGTGAAAAAAACAAAATTGGAGGGCGAATTACCCCCTTCCGCTCTCTTTTCCTCAAAGTCGTTTGATTAAAATTTTGAAATAGTCATGAAGTTTAGCATAATTAAAAGTTCCAATAATTAAGCCTTGCGGGATGAAATAACCCCTACATTCCACGGAGGAAGGGCTGCAAGGTATGAAATTTGCCCAATGTTTGGACATAAAATTTGTTATTAAGATGTATAAAGACATTTTTGTGGGGGAGGGGTAAATTTTCTGGCGATGGATTTTATACGCTTGAATTTTTCCATTAGGAGGGAAAATTCTGGGGACGAACTTTCCAGGGAAAATTTTACACAGGAGAATTGTTCGGAATTGTTATGGGAAATTTGTTTATTTGCCTTGCTTTCTTTATGCCGACTTCATTTAGCATGTGGAGATTTTCTTGACGAATTGTCCGGGGGAAATTTTCAGTGAAGTTGGACTTATGTGGGGGATGCTTATGTGGAGGGGGTATTTTACTCAGGGGAAATTCTCCATGGGTGAATTATTACCGGGAAAAATTATCCACGAGGAAATTTTACACCGGAGGAACTTTTTTTGGGGGGAGGGAGGATTCCCAGGAAATATTTCCACATAGAAAGGATTCCACAATAACATTCAAAACAATAAGAAATGAAATAAAAACAATTCTTTTTTCAAAAGAAAGTATGCAAAGGAGAATTTCTCAGATGAAATAGTCTTCAAGGAAATTTCTTAGGACAATTTTACATGTGAGGAATTTCCATGGAGCAATTTTTTTTTTGGGGGGGGGGGGGGAATTATTCTTGAAAGAGAAGATAGGTTCCTTGGGATTACTTGAAAAAACAGACATAATTAAATTATTCATTACCACAGCATTTGACGAAACTGTCAAATTGGTCAAATAAAACCAAATATTGGCATTTGCTTGAAAACATGGGAAATGATATAAAACCTGGAAAATTGTGGAAAGAGGGGGTCCAAATTAGCCACCGCAATTGTAAAAATTTTTTTTTACAATTTTAAGACAACTGAAAAGCATAGTATAAGCCCCTAATTTTCATTCTGAGCTTTTTGTTTGGGTTTTAGTATTTTAGAGAGCAAAACTAGACTGAAAAATTCTAGAAAAAGTCAAAAGTTAATTTAGGTAATTGTTAAGCAAAATTTTATCTATAAACCATATCCAATATAAAAAGAGCATCATTGATAAACACATATTAAGGGACAATGATTAACATAAGATTTAGTTCACGTAAGTCAGTTATTATTCAGAAAACGACGAGGACAATTTTTAACATATTATTTTTACTTTTTGTTTGTATTTGAATATTTCAGAGAATGTAACTCCACTGCAAGATTCTCAAAAACTTCACAATATATAATAAGCAATTTTGGTGCATTATGCTAATTATAAATTATGTGTTAAATAAAAACAAATTGAATATCTTATAGTAATATATGAGTTTCTGTCTCAGTTTTATATGAACAATACAAATGACTGGTGCAAGCAGTTTTAATACAGATTTTATGCTTTTTGGTTGTATTCACATCTTAAAGTACAATACTCGCTGAAGGACTCTGGAAAGTTCACATGTTATTTATTTAGTGCTGCCTTAGAATGAATAAAATACCCAATATTTTTTTTGGGTATGCCCTGTAAGAATGACAAAAATACCTTTATTTACAATACCCAGGGTTATTCTATGGAAGAAATAAAAATGGGTAGAAGTCACTCAATGACTTAGCAGTTGTAGTAAAATTATATAAAGCTGCGATTCAATTTAATATGGTAATTAAATGGTAATTAAAAATCACTGTTCTTAACACTTACAAATTTCATTTTGAACTTATTGCTTTTATCTGAGTACTTCAAAGGGCAAAACTCGACTGAAACATTCAGAAAAAAATTCTGCCTTATATACAAGTAAAAATCACCAATAAAGTCAAAATCATCTCACCATGAAGTTCTGGGATTTATGTCTAAGAACTACGTAATAAGATCAGTGACTTCTATAAGCTAATGATTTAAAAACAGTTCCAAGAAATAAAGTACAAGCAGGATTTTAAACTCTGTTAAATGGATCAACCGGTTTGTGGTATTAAACTTCTATTCTTAGCAAAATGCGTTACTTGTCTATAGAAACCGAAAAAACAAAAGTTTGATAGCATAACATTATTCCCACGTAAAGACATGGAAACAGAAACATATCAAAAGGTATAAATGTGATATCGATATTGGGATGATTTAATGCCAAGGTTGGTAGAAGTAGGGATAAATGGTATCCTAGCCTATGCAAGTTCAATTTGGGAAAGCAAAACAGTAATGGTTACAAACTGCTGCAACGTTGTAATTATAACAATAAGGCTATAACAAATACAGTATCTGCTCATAAAATGATCCATAAGTTAACCTCGTACTGAAATAAAAATGCGACTGCCAGCCTTATTGATAATGTTAATGTAAATCAATGACAGCTAGAATCGATAAAAGATAGAATGGTTTACAGGAGGGATGTTATTGATATTAAAAGTAAAATGTCACTTTTTACTACTGTCTGGAGTTAATTAAAGCAGAAATTTAGAAAGACTAAGTGCCTTTTCAGAAGTTATGGCGTGGGTAGACTCTGGGATAAGAATTTGAGAGAATTTTTTCCAGAGTAGTTGTATATGAGAATTGACAATCTAATATTTGACAATGTAGAAGAAGGAGGGAACAGTTTTAGGAAAACAGATTGTGAAGTAGCAGATGGTCTCTTAGAGAGGAAAGTTGAAAACACAAAGGGATACTAGTGAAAACGCTTTTAGCTTCGTAGAAAAGAACGGGTTTTTTGGCAAGAAGTATCTGAGTGATACACCATATGAAAATACGAAGAATATATGGAAAGTATAGAAAGTACTAAAATGTAAACTAAGGAGTTACAAAATGGGTACCATGGATAAAATTGCCAAAAATTTGGAAGGCACAGCCAGCCGGAATAAAAGTAAATCTTATACTGACATATTAAAAATCGAGAGGGATTAGTCAATTTGAACTTGTTTCAGCTAAAGTTAGGAACATGGCCTCAATTTGTGATAAGATTAGCGGTAAGCTTCTCAACAAGAATTGATTCAGGAAAAATAAAGAAGTTGGTGATAATTTGTAAATTAAGGAAGGTTTGTTTTACGAGGAAGATTTAGAGTGAATACTTAAAGAATTAAAAATTGGCACTCCAATCCTCATAGCGGGGAAAATGAGTTTTTAAAATATGGTGTCGGAAATATAGAAATAAACTACTAAAGATTATGGTCATAAATTTTTTAGAAGGGGGAGTTTTTGGGATAGCCTTTCTGGGAAAACTTTAATTTAACCCCTTTATAAAAAAAAGGTGATTAGAGTACGTATGGTAATTATAAAAGGCACTTGCTTGTTTTCTATATGACTGAAATTACGAAGTGTTGGGGTACTTTTAGACTTCGAGATACTAATCCGAAAGTCTTAAGGAAAGAATAATGCATTTCTAGGAAGCGGAGAAGATGTGACAACAAAATTTTAACTCTTAGATTAATAATTGAGAAGAGCCCGAGACATTTGATGTTTATAGTAGTAGGGATGGGTAAGAAGGTCTGGACCCTACATAATTTATGCATTTTTTTATGGTTTTTCTCACTGAAGATGTTTTTTCATGGTTTTGTTCTGTTTGATGGTTATATGATGTAGACATCTGTTTGTTGATGTTTCTTTGAAGGTTATGAGTGTTAGTCAATTTATTTGTTTTTTTCTTGGATGTCAAAATAAGTTCACTTCAATAATTGCTGGATGTAGACGTCTAGTTATTGTATGTTTCTTTGTTTGTTATGAGTGCTGGTCAATGTATTTGTTGTTTTCTTTTATGTCAGAATAAGTTCACAACAACAATTGCTAGATGTAGACATCTTGTTATTGGATGTTTCTTGGATGGTTATGGGTGTTGGTCAATTTATTTGTTGTTTTCTGGGATGTCAACATAAGTTCACATCAAAAATTGATGAATTATTGATCGACTCTAACGGGACAGGATCACGTGTCTCTTTCTAAGCCAATCAGGGATTCGGAAATATTAACGGGACAAGATTGCAGTGAATATAAGGAAAGCATATTTTCTATAGTTGTTATTAGTGTGTGAATAGAAATCAAGGAGTGAGAACAGTTTGACTTTACTCATTAAGATATATTGTAATAATGAGTGGAATGTTTAAACTATTAGAAGTTGATAGTGTAGTTGGTGGCAATGATACAAGAGCACCAAACATTGCGGTGGAAATCACGAGAGGATCACGGCTTTGTCTGGGATGGATGAAGTATATGCAAGATATGTGATATCTTTGAGCAAATTTAAAATGGATGATCAATTATGCTTCGCCGCGAAAGTTGATATAGCACACGTGAATAGACTTCAAAGTGCTTTAAGTGCATTAGTGAGGCATATCGAAGATAATAAGCTGTATCGCTAATTGTATATTTGTAATATTATTGTTGTAATTATACAATAAAATTGTTTCGGCATCGGAAATGTTCCATGTCTCTTTGTTAGAATGTCAGGCTAACTAATTCTGATCACTCTAGAGTCAGCAGTGAGAGGGATAGGATAAAAAATGAATAAATTTGAGAAAGAGAAAATTGGATCGAATATTGTGATTATGGAAAAACATATGATTCTGGAAGATGATTTTCAAGAGTTATCCCTTCAACGGAAGATATTCTCAGGGGGAACACTTGGCAATATAATGAGAACTGATTCTACCCCATTGGACTATTGTATAAGACTTTTACGATGTGACTCAAATGCTTATACTCAATTTATTGATATATTAATTGAACAAAGAAGAATAATATCATGGATGTACTTTTGAAAACATTACCAAAGATTCAATGTAGATGGCTCCCCCTTAGAAAAAAGTAGCGTCATAAATTTACTCCTCTCACCATTCCTTCCTTCTGAATTTATCGAACGAGGATCAGCTTCGGTTTTGCTGTGAGAGAGCTTACATTGGAAACCAAAAATGTTATATACATTTCCACTATGCACATACACTCTTGGCAGTTGGTCATCATGTGAGAATTGTACAATTATTGATGACTATAATGAAAAGTGCAAATTATGTAATCCTTGTAAATTACATAGAGGATATGCACTACAAATTAAAGGATGTAATTCATGTCTTGAAGAGATTTATGACTCTCATCCTAGAGGGTATCTATGTTCAAACTGCCACTATAAAAAATCTGATCACTGGGAGAATGCTTATCCTGTTAGGATTCGAAAGAATCTCAAACGTTATTTTAGTTTATTTCTGCAAGATTGGTATCGTCGTTGATTTAAATTATTTTGGGAGGAAGAATCTGGTCTACGATTCAACTGTTGGGGTAATAAGATAATTTGGTTTCTACGTCATCGTTGTGACGACCCTGCCTATTATGACTATAAACCTAGTGATTTTTATTTGACAGATACCGAATGTGATTCACCATTTGAAAACACTATATGTGACATTGCTTCAAATAGACAGATTGAAACACGTGAATTTCATAATATGAATACAAATAGTATAATTGACTATACAAAGAGGTATGACAAGAGTGAAGTTACAATATACTGTAGAAAATGTGACCCTGATTTTGCAGCCAATCAAGATCAATATACAGTGAATTCATATTATTCACCGGCATTAGTGGTTCACGACAGTTGCCTATACACCGAAGAAGAAGAAATCTAAAGTGAAGAATAAAGACATTGTTGTATATACATTTTTCATTTATTATTCAACAAATTCACATATATTTTTAAGCATGTTACTCGTAGGGCACTAAAATCAATATTATACAGGTCTGAGAGGATATTTTCCACCATAAAGTTGTTCAGACGTGGATTGTCTACAGAAATGTTTGAGAAACTGCTTGTAAGTATAGCCGCGACATCGGAACACAAAATATAGTACTGCATGAAAGTGACAGCTTTTAGTCGTCAGATCCTGCACTCTCTTCTGATTTTGAATAATACTTTTCCTACTGCTCTCAATATAGTTGCTGATGTGTGTTGTACAGAATGTGTAGGGTAGGCCAAGAGGATCTAAAAATGCTATATTCTTTGCTGTTTGAAAGATGCAGAACCAATGACCTGTCTGCACAGTCAATGGACTGTTATCAACAATAATTAGGGTATTGTTGGCACTTTGAATTTTTTCTAGAATTTCCGAGGGCAGACAATAGGATCTTTATTTGGACATTTAGGCGTCCATACTAAATACATTGATTAATTGACTGGTGTTCATGGTGCCAAGTCTAGTAGAACATTGCCTTCGGGAGGGATTTCCCAATAGGTTTCAAAATGATTTAGGGGGATTAGTGCGATACTCTCCGGTAATGGGTCGGAAAATGTACACTCTAAACGCACACTCCCCGTAAATACTATACTCATATCCTGGGTGCCAGACAAATCCAATACAATGATGCCATGGGTATTTGCAAACATTTCTTCAGTTATACCATTTTCAAATAGTTGTGAATCATGATCTAGGGCTTGCATGGTCAACTCATACAGTGTCCTATAGGATTTATCAAAAGATAGATTGTAGAGTGGGATTCAATTTACTTTGCAGACAAGAGATGAAAGCCCAAGCATTTCAAATATATGTGGGCAGCCAGTCCCCAATCCTATTGCACTAGCGCTTTTTACAAATGCCAAGACTAATTTTGACGGAATTTCGCCATTGATAAAGGATGAGTCGGTGAAGGTGCGTGAGCCGGTGGTAATGTGTTGGTAATGTTGATTAGTGATCGTATGAGGAACAAGTAGTTTAATATTAGTACCACTGGCTCTCAGTTTTTCCACTGCCAAAGCAACAGAACTCATAACCTGCTGCTGGCGTACATGTAATATTGCCGAGGTGAAGGAGAGAGTTACATCCGGATTGGCAGCAAATTCTTTTCGTAAAACGGAATCGGATAGTGCAAGCGTCAATTTTTTGTCCACTTCAATATTTGACGGCAGCCATTGGAGCATATTAGATATCTCATAATGTATATTTCAAACTAGATGTAATTCACTACTTGTAGCATTTTTAAGTGCATCTTTGCTGTTATTATTAGTATTATATTCATATCCATTGGAGGTGCCTCTCAATTCCTTGTATGACTTGGGTGTCATCAGCATGAATTGAATATAGCTTGTATAATTTGAGAGATTGTTGTTTGTGCTTACCAACGTGCCATTTATGTAGACACTGATTTGACGAAATAAATTATGTAATATACAATTTTCATGGGATATTCTATCGGCAAGAATTGGCAATGTATTATCGGATTTGCGTACTTTCATTCGTAAATCTATAAATGTCGAAGACATGTCCATAAAGTAGTCTTATTGGAATAAATTTGAAAGTGGATATTATCGGAGAGGGGTTGTTGTGAACAAAATTGTTCATAGTGTCCCAGTTTTACACTCACATCAACATTTTCTGCATTGAATACATTCAATGAGGAGGTGATTGAAGGTTGGGAATCCTTATGCGGTAGATATGACACCTTAGGAAAAGAAATCTAGTTTCGATCTAACAATTCTCTTCCTGGGGCTTCTTCATCTACTGTTTACAGTGCGTGTCGACTATTTCCTTCTTCCCTCTGACAGGGATGATGTCTTTCGTTTCTGCCCTGAGTAGAGACTGATGAGTGGTGCACTGTTTCTCGACCTTTTTAAACCTTTTCAATTTTGTTTTAATCTCTCACCAAGGGTTCGAGCACTGGACCTAAGATTTTCCAAAGCACTTTTTTTTAAATCCTTGCCAGAGCTCCAATCGTATAGTGTAGAGGATGCAAAATCTGTCGCAGCCGGTACAGTATGTTTGCTAGCCAGAGGTAGTGCAGAGCGAAACAACTTAGCAAACCAAATGCCAAGACCATAGCCAGACATTGACGAGTGACCTTTGTAATAGTCCATTCCATTACCCTGTTGTCTTGGGCCAAGAGTTTTAATATAGCAGTCAATATCAAAACACATGAATACCACTTTTCTATTAGAAATCTTGTTGTTGAACGATGGGCTGAAAATGGCATGTAATCACAGCCAAACCTTTTGATATTGCCAGGGGATCACATAATTCAGTTCTTAGTGTTAACTGACAGAGTTCCAAATAGGAAGTGTTTATGGGGATATGCTGAAGATGCTTTATATAGTAATGGTGAATATGTTCTTGATTGGTTTTTCTTTCAAGAACTCGTAGGAGGGAAAACATTGCTATTGCCAACCCGGGATGTTTCAAAAAATGAAGCGTAGAGAAATATAAAAGTGTCCGTGGAGAAGGCAGGCGGATAGTCAGCAAAAATAAAATTAGTGTTTTCAGCACTTTTACCATTGATTATATTGAGCTTAAAGCCAAGAACATCCTTTGTATTATCATTGAGAATAACCTTTTCATTGGCAATGGATGAACTAATGTATATCTTGCCCTCCTTCTTTGAATAGTTGAAATGAAAGGCTCCTTTCTTACGCGCGGAAATTATTTTATTGATAGAACGACATAAATCATTCATACAGGTGAGTTCTTCATAGGGTAATTCAATAAATAGATAATTCATCCAATTGATCTTTTGAATTCGTTCTTGATCAACTGAGGGTGGCGGCCAATCATAGGGTCTAATTTTTATATCATATTTGCGTTCCTTTCTCAGAATATCATATTTATTTTTGAGAATACAGTCGACAAGAGGCACTTCATACGCGCCGTCGCATTTGACGGGGGGGGGGGGGGGAGAGTTTCGTCCAAAAATCACTTGTTCTATTCAAATCATTGTAGAGAGGATCAGAAACATTGGATATGAAAGTCACATAGGAATCCTTGGGCATTGTTAATGTCTTCAACACTGACCCAAGAATCAAAATCAGAGTTGTATCCTAGCGAGCGAACACGCAACTATCTCCTACCCCTGCCTGCACGGCTCTTTAATATCTTTTGAATTACATAAATTTCACTACTATTTTTATCTTTTTGTAGTTCATATTCATAAGAACCGCCGAGGATCTCATCACCTCTTGTGTCTCACAGTCGATATGTCGTGGGTGTAGTGTCTAGGATTTTGGTCACTTTAAAAAGTTCAATGCTCCATAAATAAATCTCCTTTTCAAAAATATTGGTGGTTCTATTAATTTGAAAGTATCACCCACTTTGAATTTCTTCTTTTTCTTCTCATTACCACTACCATTGGAATATTACTTTAGAAAAGTATCAAATGTATTTTCACTACAATGAACGTCCCGAGGGATAAAATTGGACAGGGATCGATATGGTCGTTGGTTGTATATTTGCATGATCTTATCTAAATCATGAATAAAAGCAGCAGTATTTTTCAGTGTACAATATCTTGAAATTAATAGACGAATCATTCTTATCAATCGTTCTGCCAGTTCAGCCTTTATCGGGCTGTGACAATGATAGAGCGTTGTATTATATTTCAATAGAATCTTTTTCACATGAGGATTAACAAATTCGCTACCGCGATCCGATTGAATTTTTCTATAGCAATCCTGTTCAAGAATAATTTCTAAAGCACGAGCAACTTCAACACCTCTCTTTGATTGCAATAGAATGGCAATGGCATAGCGACTAAAGACACTGATTGCCACTAGAATATATCTGTAGGGTGTATTGTGACGCAATTGAATCGTGTCTAAAGTTAAAAAATCAGTTTGCATTATATGCAGAGGGAAAAAGGCTTTAGTTTGTCGATATTGTTTGCCATGAAGCCTGCGATTCCGATGCAGTGTGTAACTCGGTTCATTTTCTAGATACTCTTTTGCTTTTTTTAATGTGGTGACATCTATTTCAGAGGCAACTTTAGAAAGCGTGGTGGGGGAACTTACACTTCCCGCTTCACCAGTATTTTCATAGACATGTTTCAGAACTTCAGCCATTTTGAACGCACACATGTAGTGTAATGTCCACTCCCCTTTCGCACACTGGAGGGTGAATCAATCCGTCGTCGCTTTTGTCTTTCAGCCACTGGTGTTATAAAATCATTGCTGGTGCTGCTGCTGCTGCTAGTATTTTACAAGATTGAATGTTCTTTTTTTTTAAATGTTGGTGTTGGCGTTGTTGCAGGACTATATTCTCTTAGTTTCTTTAGAATTTGATTATTGCCAGTAACACTTTTGGGGAAGTTTGATGCATTTAGAAGTGTGTATAGATTATTGTCAAATGGTAAAAGCCCTTTACGATTCGTCACCATATCACAAATTAAATCAACTAGATTATAACTTTTTCCCTGAATTATAATAAGTTTCCCTGTGCTATCGACTTGAACTTGATCACGATCAGTTTCCAACATGAGATATGCTAATACTCTTTTGCTCTGTTCTCCATAGGTCACTGGAAATAGGTTTCCAATTGATGTTACTATGGAATTCAATTCCTTCTCCTTTGATTGCACTGCCGAATCTTCAGGAGATGTTTCCTGTTTAGGGGGATCTTGGACGGTGACAGCGAGTCTCTCACGATAAGGTCTCTGCTTGTCCACACGTCGCAATGCATCTTGAAGTAAATCTAGCTTTTAATCAACGGCAATATTTTCGTCAATAATGAATTTGCTTAGATTGTCTTCAAAATGTTCCACGGGTGAGAAGACGAGTTCAAATGGGCTTCAACTTATAGGGTTTAGCCATCTAGAGAAAACTTTTTACAAGTCCTGCAATTATTGGCAGTAGGAGTGTAAAAAAGCTACCGCCCGCTTGAAGGAGACATTTTCTTGAAAAAATTTTTCCTTTGTATTTCCATGCCCATGCATGTACAGTAAAAAGATGTTGCTTTGTCTGATGTCCAACATCTTCTGACAAGTGTACATTGCCCTCATTTAAATCTAAGCAAAGTTCAGATATTAGATTAATGAAATCATCGTCAACACCATGTTTGAGTATGGCCTTCCTGAGTGGAGGCTTTGAAGTGCCTAAAACGGAAAATAAATGCCGTTGTTCGTGTAGTTTCTTCAGTGTCATGATGGCAACTAATAGCTTTTTCTACTGTTCACCGGAAGATATACAGTAATTTCATTGTCGAAAATATCTGTGACTACACGTAGATCCTCAGGTGTATTCTGGTTAAGATCTAGCAAAATGTACCCGTAGGGCTTATTTGTCACCTGAGTGTACGCTGACACCAGAAATTTGGGAGCATCTGGATATATTTGCTTATTGAGAGTTTTTAGCGAGCTAGAATCACGAACAACTCGCTAGATAATATAGATGGTGCAATTCAAAGCAAGGGTTCTTATACATTTGCTCTGATGAAACAGATTGTGTAGAACTAGGATTATGGAAATGTGTTCATGATGAGAGCGAACGGTAAAGAGCTGTAGAATTTCCCGTGAGAACTGTTCAATTGATTCAGCCAAATCATCAATAATCAGCCATGAGTTTGGTTCAATACTATTGAAAACATCAAGTCCCCGTATGAATTGCATTGGCATGGATGTGCCACTAGCTTTTATTTGATCGTAGGACTCCTTCCAAAGACTATAGCCATGGCAAATGTTCTGCGCTTTTTCAAACTATATTTCGTTACAATTTTTAATTATCTTAACTAAAAGCGTCGTTTTCCCAAACATTGATTGGCCACAAAGAAACAACCTGACTAATGTTTTTAATTGGTATATACAGCTGCCGCTGTTGACAACAGTCGGACTACAAATAACTGTAAACCATACTTGTACATTGAATAAGTCATAATAATTTTCCCATAGATCTATCTACGTTGGCAAGAACAACAAAAACAATATTTCATTCATTTATTAACATAAAAACACTTATACAGCATGAATAACACACACTATTTGTTCAACAAGAACATTTATTATCAAAAACACTTTTTTTTGTACAACAAGAACAACAACACTATTTGTACAACAGGAACATTTATTGAACAAAAACACTTTTTCTGTATAGCAAGAACAACAATATTTATTAACCAGAACAATAACAACAATATTTATTATCAAAAACACTTTTTTTTCGTTCAAAAAGAGCAACACACACTATTTGTACAACAATATTTTTTCACTTATTAACAAAAACACTTTTTTGTACATCAAGAACACCAACAGTAAAAGTACACACACATTTTTGTACAACAGCACTATTAGTACAACAACATTTTTCACTTAAAAAAACAACTTTCAACAATAGTACTGTTGAACACTATGAATTTAAAGGATACCCCCTCCCTAAGGGCCCTCCCCCGGGGATCACGGGGCCGAAGGCCGGCCACGGGTGGAAGCCGCAGACCGAAGGCTGGCCGTGGGCAGGGCCCCCACCCCAGGGGTCGCTGTGGAAAAACTGTATACAATAGTCGCCGTCGCTTCTGCGTGTTAGGTTTGAGCATTTAAGTTAATTTATTAGTTTAGGTCAGGTTTGAGCATTTAAGTTAATTTATCAGGTTAGGTTAGGTTAGAGCATTTCAGTTAATTGATCAGGTTAGGTTAATTTATCAGGTGAGGTTAGGTTGGGTTAAGTTCATTTAATTTATCCAGGCCGAGTTGGTTGCGATAGTCTACACATTCAACCCGGTCTGAAATTTAATAGTGGCCGCAGGGGAGTACACTTAAACCATTCTCGAGCACAAATACTTTGTCGGATATAGAAGATATTGCATTCTTTTCTACTCTAAGAGTATAATTTTTATACTGCAGAGATTGAATTGCAAGCACTTGTGCTCTCGGCACTAGACTACCCTCTACACAGTTAGACACTTTAGACACTTTAGACACACTTTAGACACTCATGTTGAAATTGTTTTTTACAAGATGTGTAGGAACCCCTTTACACGCAGGTTTTACATTTTTATTGTGAGTTTCTACGCAATAAACTTTAGGACCGGGGAACAACCCATTGGATATTAAATCACTCCCCGTCTCTGATTTTAACATGAGTAGCTGATTGGGGGCCTGACGTTTCACCAACTCGGGGTAAGGGGATACATTCCAATTAGTGAAATCCATCCGCGAGCTGATGTGTTCCCCATTTTCTAAATCATTTAATAAATCCCCGGTTTTTACTTTTAATAGCAGAGAATCTGTATCCCCATAATAAATTTGACCCCCCCCCCTCCTCCCTTGGCCATTGTACCTTACACATTTTGTAAAAAAACGACCATATGAGCTTTTTGGAAATTTCAAGTACTGAACTACCTCCCACTATATTCCTGTTCAGTACCACATTTCTTTTCTTTCTGTGTAGAAGAACCATGCTTGTCTCTATGCTCGTGAACGATGTTTAATTGGGGTCTGCAATAATTCTTGTACATTCTGGGGGGTTAGTCACGACGTCACAACAGGATCTGTTCCGTACGCTTTCATACATTTTACCAAACGCTAAATTTAAAATGAGCTTGTGTATTTCCTTTTCTACTTTACTTTTTGCCCGAGAGCGTTTATTGACAAAGGTGTCGATAAACGTTTTCAAATAAGGTTGTTGACTGAATTGCAGGACCCTATGTATTTTTGTAATCTTGAAACCATTGTTCACCATCCAGCGCAAAAGCACATGGTGAACAACGATGTTCTGTTTAGGGTCTAGGTCTGCAATCCGTTTTTACTTGGAGGGGGTCCAGTGCATCGCCTTATCACCGACCAATGATCAATTGTATGGGCTCAGCGAGTCCTTTGTTACTGGTCAATTGATACAGGTGAAAACAAAATCTTTGACAGAATCATGAAGCAGCAATGGAATATGACCGTCAATTTCAAAGAACCATCCTTGTGGCCCATTGTCCTCGACGGTTTAAATGTCAGGGATCACAAAAGGACTCTGAAGCCATTTATAGTTTCCACACGGCAAAGAGTAGTGAGATATTGCCGAGGGGTACAATGAGTTCATGTAAAGGAAAACTGCATTTGACTTTACACCAGTGTCTGGCCCGCTTTGATCTGTTGTTAAAACGCGATCTCCATGAAAAACATACCACCCCCTCATTGATCTTTCTACAAAAAGGTGTTGATCCACATAGATGATCAACCCTATTTCTTCCCTACTAATTTTTAAAATCAAGTCCATCACCAAATGTGGTGTGGAAAAATAATAGCCAATATCTAACCCAAACTCTGAATAGATTTGGTCTTTGTTTTTACAGACAATATCTACCAGAGTTAAAACGTCACTGGCCAAGTACAGTCTACAATACTCCCACCCATTTTTACAGTTACCCTTTGCCCAGACCCTCTTGGCAAATTCATATTCCTCGGCTGTGCACTGTTGGTGAATAAATTATAGAAAGCTTCAATTGGAGGTAGTTTCTCCTCGCTTAACCGAGCACCAGAACAGTAATAATCGTATGCATATACACCTTTACAGGTCAGTAGGTCATACATTTCACTGTCTGGAAAGTGTTGTTTAAGCAAAGAAAAAATATCAAAATTGTCGCTTTTCTCCACTTGAATCAATTGACTCAATGCCTTGGGGAAAAAACTAAAAGAATCTAAAAACCTAATTTTATTCCAACACGTACGCCTGTTATTCACTACCTGCCATTTCAACTCGAGAAGCACCAACTTCTTGGCTGATTTGGGGATAATATTATAGGTAAATGAATTGTTTACCCATGGACTATCTACTCCCCCTCCCTCCCTGCGCTCACGTGCCAAAACCGGTAAAATAAATTTTCAATCATAATTTGCGTTGTGAATGAAAACCGGTATAAAAAACTGCTGGCTTACATTCACATTTCACGATTGATGTACTACTCCTCTAAAATTACTACCCCCTGATGATATTTCCTGCCACAAATGGTTGTGGTCTCTGACTTTCCTCTTCCCCCCTCTTTTCCTCCTAGTCCCTTTCCCCTTAGCCCCCTCTTCAAACTCCCCCTTACAAACCCAGCATATTTTTTGATTTTTTATGGCTAGACAATCCTCTGCAGACAACAAAATTAGGTAATTGGTATTTCTCAAACTAGAAATAGCTCCATTTGCGCTGCCAATTAATTTGGTCAGTGCCCTGATCATGAACTCGTCTTCATCCAACGTTTCGACTATTTCTAACAATTGCATAGTTTTAGAGTTGTCTCTTTGCGCGTGGGCATAGGAAACCGCTATGGCCAGATATTCTTTTATTCGATTCAGAAATCTTGAATCGTTCATATCCACTAGCCTAGCTTCACAATCCAAAGAGATTTTATTGCTTTGGAGGAGGGTATTTTGGAAATTTTTAAAACGTAAAATGGCCCTATCACCTGAAACCGTTGCCACTGACTGATAGCCATGCCGTCTGCAATGTTTCGTATGATTCTCTAGTTTTAAATGTCACTATGAAATCGAGACAGGCATGTTGGACAGTAGAAACGTGTCCTCCTTTTCTTACCCTCCCCAAGAACTCTACTGATGTCTTTAATTGGGTTAAAATAGCCAATTGCATTTGGTTCACTAGGTGGTGTGTACAACAACCAAACCCAGTGCTTCACCCATTCAATCGACGGACCCCTTACTGGGAACAATACCCCCTTTTTGTTAAAGCGAGCCCCATCCTCAAATTCACTTTCATACTGGACCACAGTAACACCGATATTTAAATGGGCTTTGGCCCTTTCAAAAATATCAATGGATCTTAGCGTTACTGGAAATTTCCCATCTTAACAAGTGAAATCTACAGGTGGAAAATTTGACCTCACCTTTCCATGTACAGCCCAGTATTCTAAATTTGTCTTTGAAGCGTCATGTGCTAGAGGCTAAAAAGCTGATATGAGGAAAGCATGCATGAAACATTTTTGACCTGTTTCAAAACAGATTTGCTGAACTCCCGACAACCCTCTAAATTGGAATGATATTTTAATTCAATTGCCCTCCCTCCCCCATGTCCCCCTCTTAAAGGAAAATCTTTTTTAAATTTAAAAATATTTACGCTTAAATTTTCAATAAAAAGATCCACAGATCCACAGATCTTACAGGCCGCGCCATTTGTAGCAATAATAATGTTTGTTATTATGGGTTGTGATAGAAAAATTAGTGTTTGAATCAGACGTATTCTTATTAATCGAAAAAAAAACCCGGCTTTCTCAATAAATCAGATATGAATGGCATAGGTTTATTTTCCTATTTCTTATTTCTTACATTCGAACCGGATGCCGTAATTTTTCTAATATACATATTAATCGAATTGTATTTCAATGATAACCTTGAATATCCTTGACTTATTTCATTTAATTTAATCCATCAAGAGTTATAATTTTCGAGATGCGTAATAATATGGCTTACCCATTGCATGAAAACTGTTTCGTAATTTTCCAAATGTGGGTAGACCACTAGCATCTCGATAATTACATAATGATAATAAACTTCACTTTCACCCTCATTTAAATAAAATACCTTTAAAACAATTGAAACCTTAATTGAATCCCTACCACACCACAACTGAATTTGGTTTTCTAAGAGTACAAAAATATAGACAATATCTATAGGGTCAAATATAAAATTCCCACCCATAAGTGAATTAAATGGATCCCCAAAAGTTGCAGTGTAGACGACTACTGTATTTAATATCGAATTTGACCACTGGAAGTCTGGAAATGTCGTAAATAGTGTATTGTTACCCTCATGTATATTATCAAGACCCCTCCCCCACTTTGTTCAACAATACGATTGTGAGAAGCCATTTCACTTGTTTGAACTATGTTCGTGTAATCAGTGGGGGGAGGGTTCCCCCTTAATTCCCGAGTAAAATCCTCTAAAATTTGCAAAGTATTTGGACTTAACAGAGGCAAGTCCAAATCTGAATTCGCTATTTTGCCTTGTTCAACTGTGCTAGGTTCTACATTGAAATAATTAGTTAGAAAATCATCATCAATATTAAACGGTATTTCTAGAGAATTACCATGCCATTCACTGATAGTAGATGTTTCATTTTCGTGAAACTCCATAGATGTGTCTTCTTCTTCTCCAACTGATGAGGACGGTGACAATGAATATGGAACCAATGCAATCTATAAAAGAAAATAGCTTATTTTCAAAGTGTCTAAATCACCCTATTTTTAAAATTGGATTATTATTTACATATGTTCATAAAAACCCGCTTAGTAGCATCTGGTTAATTCACTACTTTATATATCCTGAAAATTCCACCTTAATATAAGATATTTACAATCTAAAACATTACATAGTAGGTTTTGAATTGGTTCAAACAATCCCCCCTCCAAAAAATTTCATATTAATACTCTTTATCTGCTCTGAAAAAAAACATGATTTGAAATGGATAGCCATCTCCTGTAGTGATACACAACTCATTCCGATAGAGAGTTGTTTTTTTAGGAAATTTGTAGAGGCAAGATTAACCTTTCATTTATATCGCAATAGAAATTACCTAACCTTACTATGACCAGAATATAGTGCCTATTTTGGCTTCACTAACCGAATTTAGCAGAGTGAATGCATGCACTTGACATGATTCAAAGGGAGAAAATTAAACTTCCTTTGGGAGAAAAAATCTTTTAATATCTCTAACATAGTTTTGCTGTGTTAAGAAATGGCGAAAAGAAAGGCCTTAAAAATGATGTAAGAAATAGATCGATATTTCTATAACCAATTAAAAACTAGAGGTAAAAATGCTTACATCTCCAAATTCCGGCTGCACTTGGATGCCAGATGGTCCTGGTAGTGCGTGTTGGAGGGCAACCTCATGATCTTGTGTAGGCAGGGCAGCTCCTGAGACCCTTGATAAAGTATGATGAGGGGCGGACGGGGTGGCTTACTCATGATATTGCGTAGGTTGGGCTGCGGCATTGAAAGCAGCCATACACTATCTTTTTGATTTTTGGCCTGGCTGTATTGTTGCCGGCGCAGATGAAACTTGGGCAGACTGTGTAGAGCTGAAGGGCCTAGGCCAGCGGCCATATTGTACAACTGACACCCTCACAGGGGTTTTATCTCGGACTCTAGCTCTCTTTTCAGGAAAAGAAGGAGAGCATTTGTCGGAATCATCCTTAAAAAAGAAGAAAAATTTAGTATAAAATAATGACTCTCGTTTTACTGAAGGAAAGAAATTAGTGAAAGAAAGATTTTTATGAAAGCCTCTTAAACTATTATTCATCTAAAGAGTAGATAGAATCCAGGAATTCGCAAATAAGAGAATTTAAATTGCCCCATTTCCTTCCTTTCCGGGAAGGTAAAACTTTGAAGATTTATCTAAAACATTATTTACTTTCATCAAAGTCATTTGAAAAATGAAGACTTCTCTCATTAGGTATAATTGTCTGCAAAAGCAATCTTTTCCGTTCTGTTAATAAAGGATTTATTTCGTTTAGAGTGCAAGAGACATAGATCTAATTTTCCCATTCACCCCCCCCCCCCTAAATTAAAGATTTTGCTTTCTAGCCTAATACTATCATAGTTAAAAAGCATAGTTATAGAAAAAGGAATAATATACACTCTAAAGGATTCTTCGCATCTGACATTTACATAATTTCCATGTCCTAAAAAAACTCTTAATTCATCCCTTTCTCAGATCGTCTATAATTATGCGAGCCCGCAATCTTAATCCTTTCAATATCGTGCGATCACCCTTTGTTTTTCATAATTTAGATAATGCGCGTGCGAAGGTTGTTTACTAAATTCTTCCCTCTCAAGATATAATCACACACAGTTGTTGTCTATATCATGAGTTTGCAAAGTCTGTTGGTTATAAATGCATGTAAAAAGATAATTTGAAAAGCTACTTCAATTGAAAGATTTAGAAGGTGATGAATAGTGGGAGGAGGAACGAGTGGTTTACGTAGTGGAAAAAGAGTTTATTTTACGCTTGCTATCGACTATATACATCACTTAATGGAGTTTGTATTGGGGGGGTATACCTTGAATTTGAATATACTGGATGGGGAACTATGTAAAATGATTTTATTTGGAAATACCCTAAGAAAATTTACTAAACAGAACTCACATTATTAATCAAAAGGTCTAATTTTAGCAACCTCCCCCCTAAATTAACGACTTTGCTTTCTAGCCTAATACTATCATAGTTAAAAAGCATAGTTTTCACCCGCAATCTTAATCCTTTCAATGTGGTCTGGCCACTCTTTGTTTTTCATAATTTAGATAATTCGCGTGCGAACGTTGTTTACTAAATCTCCCCTCTCAAGATATAATCACATACAGTTTTTTTCTATCGCGAGTGTACTGATTCTGTTGGTTTTAAATGCATATGAAAAGACAATTTGAAATGCTACTTCAAATGAAAGATTTAAATGGTGATGAATGGTTGGAGGAGAGATGAGGGGTTTACTTAGTGGAAAAAGAGCGTATTTTCCGCTTTCTATCGACTATAAACATCGCATATTGGAGTTTACATTGGGGGGGGGGGGTAAACCCTGAATATGAATATACTGGATGGGGGACTAAAATGATGGATGCAAAATGGGGGATGTAAAATGATTTTATTTGGATATAGACTAAGAAAATTTACTAAACAGAACTAACATTATTAATCATTGTAGCTAAAGTTTCCATGTCAATAATACTTGCTGCTCTATCCATGGTGGCTTGAGACTGTATAATAATTTAACCTCAACGCATGTCCGTTATATATAAAATCTCAAGGGCGAATTGTGATGTAATGGAAACCTTACGTAACTCCCTGAGTGACTTAGAAAGAGACACGTGATCTTATCCCATTAGCGGATCAATAACATTTGAAAACAACAAATGAATTGACCTAGAAAGAGGTGTCATTGATCCTGTCCCGTTAAAGTCGATAATCCAGCAATTGTTGACGTGAACTTATGTTGACATCCAAGAAAATAACAAAAAAATTTGACCTTGAAAGAGGTGTCAGTGACCCTGTCCCGTTAGAGTCGATGATGCAGCAATTGTTGATGTGAACTTATGTTGACATCCAAGAAAACAACAAATAAATTGACCAACACTCATAACCATCCAAGAAACATCCAATAACCAGATTTCTACATCCCTCAATTGTTGATGTGAACTTATGTTGACATCCAAGAAAACAACAAACAAATTGACTAACACTCATAACCTTCAAACAACCATCAACAAACAGATGTCTACATCATATAACCATCAAACAGAACAAAACCATGAAAAAACATCAAAGTGAGAGAAACCATGAAAAACATCTTCAGTGAGAAAAACCATAAAACATGCATAAATTATGTAGGGTCCAGACCTTCTTACCCATCCCTACTTATAGTCCTTTGATTTATAGATTAAGAACAATTGTTTGATTCAGGTGATAGAAGAGTTTTAGTAAAGGTCCTATCCTTGTATGGCATACCAGATAAATAAATTTAAGTGATTAGTGCTATGTATAAGAACAACATTCTTGTAATTAAGGTAAGAAATGATGCTAGTAGATTGTTTCGTATTGAATAAAGAGCTAAGCTGGGTTTGGTTTTAGCTCGGTTTATATGGACCATTCTGGTGAACTCTGTTTTAATAAACACGACAAAGGCTATGGGAGAGCATGAAATTAAATGGGAAGGTAAAACTCCTTAAGCTTTAGATTATACTGATGATTTCAATAACCAAGATGAAAATGTTTGCAAAATGGATGATTTTTGGGAGATTACAGATTTCTAGGTGCAAAAATATGCTTGAAAATTAATGTTAAAAGACTGTGATTTAGAAAAGAAAGTGATTTAGATTAGGAATGAATGACGACGAAGAGGCAATTTCTATTCGAGAGAAGATCTATCATTTGGATAGCCTCACTTACCTGGTTATGCTAATATTAATAGTAAAGATAACTGATGCAGTGAGGATGTTAAAAGAAAAGTGATTGCATCCGAAGGTTTTTTACTAAAAAGACTAGGCATTTCAAAAGACAGAGGAGGATAATATTTTCCCGTAATGACGTGGATAAATATCGCAAGACGGGAGTTAAATAATATGGAAACTAATTGGGAGTGCGTAATGAAGTATATTTAAAACGTATTGGGGTGGAAGATGTGTGTGTGCGTACGTGTGCTTGCCTCAGGCGGGCTGAGGTTGCAGATAGCTATTAGTAATAGTATTACTAATGTAATAGTATTACTATTAATATAAAATTAATATATAATACTATTAATATGTAATATATTAATATATTGGTAATAAGTAATTATTATAAGAATTTTTATAATTTTTTTTTATTTTTATAATAATTATTTATTATTATTATTATTATAATAATTATTTTTATAATAAATTACTTTTATAATAATTATTATAATAATATTTAATAATTATTATAATTAATAACTAATTATAATAATTAATATATTAATATATAATACTATATAATAATATTAATGCTATTAGGATCAACTTTATTTTGTACCTTTCCTCTTTCTCCAGTTCTCTCCAAAATGCCTCTTCTACCATAGATTTATTTTGTTCTTTTGACATCCTTTAGTAGTAAATGGGTGTAAGCCCTTTACTTCCCGGGCTTACACCCATATTTGAGAGACAATTGGACACCGTCCAGACCACCAAAGAGAAGGTATTTTACCTGCTTTACAGAGAAAAGTTACAATTCTCTCAATTGGCAGATAATATTTTTACAAGCGAACGAAGTCTAAAAATAGCCTGTGACACTGGATGAAGATCAAATTGTTTCTTCAGGAATTTGTAACATGATTCTTTCATACACTTAATTATCATGATAAATCCAAATCGGAATACTTATTTAAATTTCTGAAGAGAGAAAGAGTTTAAATATTAATCGCATACCAACAATAGGTAAATTTGCGGGAATGGTGACTCCCTGAAGTGATACATATTATTTTTTTGGAGGGATGTCTTGAGAATAATTATTTTCTTTAGAATAATTATTTAAATTTCCGAGGAGAAAAAGAGTTAAAATATTGATTGCATACCAACAATAGGTAAATCCGAGGGAATGGTGACTCCCTTAAGGGACACATATTGTTTTATTGGGGTCGGATGAAATCAATTTTATGTTTTTGTAGGAAATCTACATTAAGTATATTTAAGGCGTGAATTTTAAATGCATAAGTTTGGTCGCTATAATACACAAGTAACAAGAACGGAGTGCGGCTAATATGAAATATTGTTTAGTATTGGGAATATGCATAAAGTCGAAATTAATAAAATCATATACATTTTAGGCAATGATACGACAGCCCGTGAACATCCATATCTCAACCATTAAGGACCACAACCACCAACGACCCCAATCATAATTTACCCTAATCATCAATAACCCTAACCACCATGGACCCAAACCTCCAGGGGCCCCAATACCCCCTCCACCAACTTTTGACCCCCCCCCCATTTTCTATACTTTTTTAAAGTTTAATGTCTGTTCACTTTTTTGAACTTTTATTTTGATTTTTATATATTTTTTAACATAAAAATTTTTGCTACTTTTTTACATGTCTTAGAACGACATTAAATATGCTTAAAACAAGAAATAAATCACATTTTATATTTTCAAAATACAACATGAGAATGATATAGATATGCTAGTCGTGACTTATGCTATTAGAAAAGCAACCCTTTTTTTTTGGACTGAATTCATTCGGACTTCGAAAATTTTTCAACTTTTTTTTCTGTTTATTGAGCTGTCCCTAAAATGCACTATGGCCAATAATCGACACTAAGAGGCTGTACCAGTGGTAATCTATAGTTGATTATCGACACTACCTGGTTTATTGTATGAATTAAATCAGCATTTTTCGTACATTTGAAGGATAAACACTTTCATCACATTTTCCAACAAGTGAAGATTAATTCTTCGGAGAAAGTGTGTTCACATGATAAAATCATCATTGCGTTGAATTCTGACAAAGACAAATATTTGAACTATGAAACAAGCATTAACGGGGATCTTGAGGAAATTTTATGCTTGCGTTGTCATGACAGCAAGGAGCTAAATTCCTTTGGAGTACCCAAAAATTTCTATCATGCATATGGTGGATATGCGAGAGTATCGTTTCCAGAGAAATTAGTCCTCAAAGAGACTGCCAACATAAAAATTCATAGTTGATCAAGATGGGGAACTTCTAGCTAATGGTTCTGGTACCATGTTACCCGTTGATCGATCCTATTGCCATCTTTCCGGTGTTAGCATTCAAATGAAAGCACAGGGAAAAAGAAGATATGCATACTGTTGTACTAATATCATAGACAATATCTTGTCTACGTGCAAGAACTGTTACCTGTGTAAAAACAATGTGATAATAGGCAGTGAAATGATTTGCAAAATAAAAAGGGCATTGACAAGCATTATCACTAATGAATACAAAGATAAATTCATGGAAAATAAAGTGCAAGTGAACATTATTGCTACCATTGATCATATACCAACATATATAGTCAATGAACCCGATAATAACAAAGACAAAACGCATATTGAACCTTTAGGTGACACCCAAGTAAAAATTATGCATGACTCAAAATGGATTAATGATTATTCTGCTAGTTACGAATTAAGAGAAGACAATAGCTACACTATCAAGAGATAAAATGATGAATTATTTTATGGAACAGATTCAAAATATCCAGAGTTGTTCAATGGTATTGATGATGCATAATAATGTATGTAACATATTTTTATTTTAATATTTGCCATGCCGTTGTTTCAGTAAAAATATCTTAAGCATGAGTTTGTTATATTTCTATTATTTTTAGGGTTTGCTAGCAAGACAAACGTTTAGAATGTATACTAAAAAGTCGGTGATGTAAGAAAAGGAATTTTCAGAGACATAAATACTACTAGTAGAATCATCAGTCTTTCATTTTATGACGGAGAGTTAAAAGTTAATGAAAAAACACTTTTGCAAACTCAACTACTTGGTAAATTCCAGGTCTTTTAAACGGTGACTCATTTTTAAAAAGTAATAAAAAAAGGATTTTTGCGTGGAAAAAAATTCAACTACTTGGTAAATTTAAAGTCTTTTAATTGGTGACTGAGTATCAAAATTTGATAAAAAAAAGCACTTTTGCCTAGAAAAAACTCATCTACTTTTAAATTTTAAAATTTTAAAATTTTCAAGTCTTTTAAATGGTGACTGAATATAAAAATTTAATGAGAAAACACTTTTGCATGGAACAAACTCAACTACATGGTAAATTCTAAGTCTTGTAAATGGTGTCTGAATGTCAACAATTAATAAAAAAGGACTTTTGCATTCAACAAATTCAACTACTTGATAAACTCCAAGTCTTAGAAATGGTGACTGAGTATTTAAAATTAATATAAAAGCACTTTTGCATAGAACAAACTAAATTACTTGGTAAATTTCAAGTATTTTAATTATTGACTGAGTATCAATAACTAATAAAAGGTACTTTTGCATAGAACAAATTCAACTACTTGGTAAATTCCAAGTCTTTTAATTGGTCACTGAGTATTAAAAGATTAATAAAAAATACTTTGCATAGAATAAATTCTATTATTTGGTAAATTCCAAGTTTTTTAATTGATGACTGAGTATGAAAAATTGATCAAAAAGCACTTTTGCATAGAACAAACTCAACTAATTGCTAAATTCAAAGTATTTTAATTGATGATTGAGCATAAAACATTACTAAATAAGTACCTTTGCATATAAAAAATTCAACCACTTGGTATATTCCAAGTCTTTTGATTGGTGACTGAGCATCAAAATTAATAAAAAAGTACGTTTGCATAGAAGAAATTAACTACTTGGTAAATTCAAAGTCTTTTAATTGATAACTGAGCATCAAGAATTCATGAAAAAGCACTTTTACATAGAACAAATTCAACTACTTGGTAAATTTCATGTCCTTTAATTGTTGACTGATCATGAAAAACTAATAACAAAAAGTAATATATCATAGAAGAAATTCAACTACTTGGTAAATTCCATGTCCTTTAATTAGTGACTGACTATCAAAAATAAATAAAAAAGTACTTTTGCATATAACAAATTCAAGTACTTGGTAAATTCCATGTCCCTTAATTGGTGACTGAGCATTAAAAATTAGTAAGAACGCAGTTTCATACAGGAAAAACTCAATTACTTGGTAAATTTTAAGTCTTTTAAATGGTGACTGAGTATTTACAATTAATATAAAAGTACTTTTGCCTAAAACAAATTCAACTACTTGGTAAAGTCCAAGTCTTTTAATTGATGAATGAGTTTCAAAAATCAATAAAAAAGTACTTTTGCATAGAACAACTTCAACTATTTGGTAAATTCAAAGTCTTTAATTGATGACTCAGTATTAAAAAGTAAAAATAAAGCACTTTTGCATAGAACAAACTAAACTACTTGATAAATTGCTATTTTTATAGTTGATGATAGAGTATCAAAAATTAATAAGAAAATGCTTTTGCATAGAACAAACTCAACTACTTGGTAAATTCCAAGTCTTTTAAATCGTGACTGAGTAGCAATAATTAATAAAAACTGCTTTTTCATAGAAAAAAGTCAATTACGTGGTAGATTCCCTGTCTTTTAAATGATGACTGAGCATAAAAAATTAATAAAAATCAATTTTTCATAGAACATATTCAACTACTCGGTAAATTCCAAGTCTTTTAATTGATGAAAGAGTAATGAAAGTTAATAGAAAAGCACTTATGTATAGAACAAACTAAAATAAATGATAAATTCCAAGTCTTTTATTTGATATCTGAGCATCAAAAATTAATAAGAAAACTGTTTTTCATAGAAAAAACTAAACTACTTGGTAAATTCCATGTCCTTTAATCTGTGACTGAGTATCAAAACAGGCAAAGAGAGTGGGAGAGACAAAAACACATACAAATATATAGATTCAGACAAACAAACCGACAAAGGCAGGCACTGGGACAAACAAAAACCCGTCCAGACCCAGAGCCTTAGAGAGTGAGAGAGACAAAAATTAATACAAATATAAGTATTCAGACATGCAAACCGACAAAAACAGGCACTGGGATAAGCAAACATCCACCCTGACACACAAAAAAAGAGAGTGAGAGAGACAAAAAACACAAACAGAAAAAGGCAGACACTGGGACAAGCAAACACCCGCCCAAAAACACAGACACGGAGAGTGAGAGATACCTACCTGAACTCTGGTACCTGCAGCCAACCTATGATCCCCACTTTTGGTGTTTCAAATAAGTTCATTCAAGTTGGGTTCATTTAGGTTCTTTTCAAGTGCCACTTTAATTGAACGTAAATGAACTTAACTTGAATGAGGTTATTTGAAAAACAAAAGTGGGGATTTTAGGTTGGCTGCAGGTACCCGGGCTCAGATAGGTCTCTCTCACTCTCTGTCCCTGTGTGTCTGGGCGGATGTTTGATTGGTCCAGTTTCTGTCTTTTTCTGTTTGTTTTTTTCTCTCTTTCAGTCTCTTTGCCTGTGTGTCTGGGTGGATGTTTCTTTGTCTCAGTGCCTGTATTTTTCGGTTTGCATGTCTGAATCTATATATATGTATGTGTTTTTGTCTCTGTCACTCTCTTTGCCTCTCTTTGCCTGGTTGGGTGTTTGCTTCTCCCAGTGCCTGTCCTTGTAGGTTTGTATGTCTGAATCTATGTATTTGTATACGTTTATGTCTCTCTCACTCTCTTTGCCTGTGTGTCTGGTTGGGTGTTTGCTTGTCCCAGTGCCTGTGTTTGTCGGTTTGCATTTCTGAATATATGTGTTTGTATAGGTTTTGTCTCTCACTCTCTCAGCCTGTGTGTATGGGCAAGTATTTGCTTGTCCCAGTGCCTGTCTTTGTCAGTTTATATGTCCGAATCTAAGTATTTTTGTGTATTTTTGTCTCTCTCACTCTCTTTGCCTGTTTTGATACTCAGTCATCAATTAAAGGACATTGAATTTACCAAGTAGTTTAGTTTGTTCTATGCAAAAGTGTTTTCTTATTAATTTTTTATACTCAGTCATCAATTAAAACACATGAAATTTACCAAGTAGTTTAGTTTGTTCAATGCAAAAGTGGTTCCTTATTAGTTTTTAATACTCAGTCTTCAATTAAAAGACGTGGAATTTACCAAGTAGTTCAGTTTGTTCTATTTAAAAGCGGTTTCTTAGTAATTTTTTTGCTCATTCATTAATTAAAAGACCTGGAATTTATCAAGTAGTTTAGTTTGTTCTATGCAAAAGTGCTTTTTTAATATTTTTTAACACTCAGTCATCAATTAAAAGAATTGAAATTTACCAAATAGTTGAGTCTGTTCTATGCAAAACAACTTTTTTATTAATGTTTCATACTCATTTATCAATTAAAAGACTTGGAATTTACCAGGTAGTCGAATTTGTTTATACAAAAGTACTTTTTTATTAGGTATTGATACTCAGTCACCATTTGAAGGACTTGGAATTTACCAAATAGTTGACTTTGCTATATTTAAAAGTGTTTTCTTATTAATTTTTGATTTTCAGTCACCATTTGAAGGACATGGAATTTACCAAGTAGTTGAATTTGTTCTATACAAAAGTACCTTTTTAATTAACTTTTGATACTCAGTCACCAATTAAAAGACATAGAGTTTACTAAGTAGTTGAATTTGTTCTATGTAAAAGTGATTTTTTATTAAGTTTTGATTCTCAGTCATAAATTAAAAAGACCCTGAATTTACCAAGCAGTTGAGTTTGTCCTATGTAAAAGGGCTTTTTATTAATTTTTGATACTCAGTCATCAATCAAAAGACTTGGAATTTACCAAGTAGTTGAATATGTTCTATGCAAAAGCACTTTTTATTGAATTTTGATGCTCAGTTACCAATTAAAAGACTTGGAATATGCCAAATAGTTGAATTTGTTCTATTCAAAAGTACTTTTTTATTATTTTTTTTTTATATTAAGTCTTAAATTAAAAAAACTTCAATCAAATAGGAAAATATCAAGTATTTGAGTTTGTTCTCTGCAAAAGTATTTTTTATTAATTTTTGATACTAAGTCATCAATTAGAAGACTTGGAATTTACCAAGTAGCTGAGTTTTTTCTATGCAAAAGTACTTTTTTTTTTATTCATTTTTTATACTCAGTCACCAATTAAAAGACTTGGAATTTATAAAGTAGCTGAAGTTGTTGTATGGAAAAGTGCTTTTTTTATTAATTGTTGACATTCAGTCAACATTTAAATAACTTTGAATTTACCAAGTAGTTGAGTTTGTTCTCTTCAAAAGTGCTTTTTTTTTTATTAATTATTGATACTCAGTCATCAATTAAAAGACTTAAAATATTTTTATTGAAATAATGGCATGTAGAATATTAACATAAAATTGTGTTACATATATTATTATACATTATTAATATCACTGAACAACTTTGGACATTTTGAATCTGTTCCATAGAATAATTCAAAATGTTCTCTCTTGATAATGTATCTATTGTCTTCTTTCAATTCATAACCAGTAGAATACTCATTAGTTCATTTTGAGTCATAAACAATTTTTACTGGGGTGTCACCCAGAAGTTCAATAGGCGTTTCACCTTTGGTATTATTGTGTTCATTGACTATATCTATTAGTACATGATCAATGGGAGCAATAGAGTTCACTTTTGCTTTATTTTCCATCAATTAATCTTTATAGTCATTAGTGACATTGTCTGCCATTGGCCTTTTTATTTTTCCTTTGAAATCACTGTCTATTATCACATTGTTTTTACACAGGTAACAGTTCTGGCACGTAGACAAGATATGGTTTATGCTAATAGTACAGCAGTATGCATGGCTTCTTTTTCCCTTTGCTTTCAATTGAATACTAATGCCGGAAAGATGACGATAGGATCAATCAACGGGTAACATGTTACCAGAACTATTAGCTAGAAGTTGGCCTTCTTCATCAACTATTAGTTTTATGTTGGTTTTCTCTTTGAGCATTAATTTCTCTGGAAATCAAACTTTCGCATATCCAGCATTTGCATGATGGAAATTCTTGGGTACTCCAAAGAGCTCCTTGATGTCAAGACAACACACGCATACATTTCCAATGAGATCCCCAGTAATGCTTGTTTCATAGTTGAAATATTTTTCTTTGTCAGCATTCAACGCAATGTTGACTTTATCATGTGCACAAACTTTCTTCGATTTATTCATCTTCCCTTTTTTAAAAATGTGATGGAAATATTTATCCTACAATTCCCGAAAAATACCTGTTTAATACATGCAATATACTAGGTAGTGCCGATAACCAGCAATAGAGTACCACTGGTTCAGCCTCTTAGTGTCAATGAGGTGCCAAAGAACACCATTCGTACATCCGAAAACAAAAAAAAATAAAACTCGGAAAATTTTCTAAGTCCGAGTAAATTCAGTCCAAAACATGAAAAGTGCTTATACAACCATTATTTTTTTTAATAGTAAAAGTCACGACTAACATATCTATATCATTCTAATTTTGTTTTAAAAAAATATTAAATGTGAATTTTCTTTGTTTTAAGTATATTTCATGTCATTCCAAAACATGTAAAAAAATAGAAAATATTTCTTTGTTAAAAAATAAAAATAAAAATATAAGTCCAAAAAAGTTAAAAGATTGGACTTTAAAAAAGAATAAAAAAACAATAAGGGAGGGGCCAAAAGGTTTGGGGTAGGGGTATTGGGGCCCTTGGAGGTTGGGGTCCTTTGTGGTTAGTGTTCTTCATGATTGGGGTCCTTTGTGGTTGGGTTCCTTGATTGTTGGGACATGGATGTTCAAGGGCTGTCGTATCAATGCCTAAAATGTATACTACTTGATTGATTTCGACTGTATGCATATTCCCAATATTAAACAATATTTTATATTTAATTTCTTAGACCACACTGATTTTCCATTTACGAAAAATAAAACAAGAAAAACGGGTTTTAATTTTTATAAAGCAGTGAATACAATAAAATAAACAGTTAATTAAACAAACATACTCCGAATATTTTTACCCCACATCCAGGAACCTTTCTCAATGGAAAAAAAGACAAAATGAAATAAAAAATGTTCTTTTTAAAAAACTTAACTTAAATCAAAACAAAATATACTAAACACATAAAAACAAAAGAAAAAAAAATAATAAATAGGAAACAAACTCACATGTTAAATAAACACTTCCATGTACTGGCGAATAAACAAAATAGAATGTCTATAATGATTCAAACTCGCCTCCTCACAGTATATAAATGGAAATCTATCAAAAAAATGAAGAATATATTTATACTTAAACCCAAATAATAAGGGTCAGCTAGCCCCCAGCCCATAACCCCTAATTAAATCTCACAAGTTCATTAACCAATTCTTTAATTATAAATTGAACGGATTCGTTGTCTTGCAAGCTTAGCTGCAGATCGTTTACTTTTCCCAGCATTTAACCCATTCTGACCTCTTCTCACAAGGTCATCTTTCGTTTCAGAACTATTATTAAAATCAATACTGGTTGAATATCTTACCTGATTTTTAATTAAACTATTATAAATTGAATTGATCCTAAATTCCTCTTCATCTCTATTGATACTAATACCCCCTGTAATACCCCCTGTAAATGTTTTTTTAATTTTCTTCTTAATTTTTGTGACAATATTGGGATAAAAGGCAAAGTTATGTAATTTATTTTTTTATTTGACCCATCTTCTTCTAATATTTCTCGTTCCATCAACTTTTTTATTCCTTTTTTCAATTATTTGAGAAATCATATTTTCCGGATAGCCATTACCTACTGGAATATCCTTAATAAAAATTAGTTCATTGCTTATGTATTCTGGTGATGCTAATTTTAATACCCTATCAACTAAAGAAATAACCACACCCCCTTTTACCTGTATTTAGGATCAATTCAATTTATAATAGTTTAATTAAAAAGCAGGTAAGATATTTAACAAGTATTGATTTTAATAATAGTTCTGAAACGAAAGATGACCATGCGAACAAAGATCAGAATGGGTTAAATGCTGGGAAAAGTAAACGAACTGCAGCTAAGCATGCATGCCAACAAATCCGTTCAATTTATGATTCAAAAATTGGTTAATAAACTTGTGAGATTTAATTAGGGGTTATGGGCCGGGGGTTAGTTGACCTTTACTGTTTTGGTTTGAGTATAAGTATAATTATCATTTTTGATAGATTTCCATTTATATACTGTGAGGAGGCGAGTTTGAATCATTATAAACATTCTATTTTGCTCATAATCCAGTACATGGGAGTTTTTATTTAATATGGGAGTTTTGTTTCCTATTTATTTATATTTTTCTTTTGTCTATATGTGTTTAGCATGTTTTATTTTGATTTAAGTTAAGTTTTTTAAAAAGAACATTTTTTGTTTCATTTTCTTTTTTTTTCCATTAAGAAAGGCTTCCGAATGTGGGGCCGAAATATTCGGAGTATGTTTGTTTAAGTATGTGTTTATTTTATTGTATTCACTGCTTTATAAAAATTAAAACCCGTTTTTCTTGTTTAATTTTTCGTAAACAATATTTTATATTAGCTGCACTCTTCTCTTCGTACTTGTGTATTATAGCAACCACACTTATACATTTCAAATTCCCGCGTTAAAAATACTAAATGTAGATTTCCTATAAAAATGTAAAATCGATTTCACCCGAAACAATTAAAAGATATATATCTTTTAAGGGAGTCACCATTCCCTCATGTTTACCTATTGTTGTTATGCGATGAATATTTTCACTCTTTCTCGCTTCATAAGTTTAAATAATTATTCCCATTTGAATTCATCATGATATTTAATTGCATGCAAGGATCATGTTACAAATTCCTGAAGAAACAACTTGAGTTTCACCCAGGGTCGCACGCTATTTTTAGATTTTATTCTCTTGTAAAAATACTATCTGTCAACTGAAAGAATTTTTTCTCTCCTCTGTAAAGAAGGTCAAATAACTTCTCTTGGTGGTTTGGACGGTGTCCAATTGTCTCCCAAATATGGGTGTAAGCCCGGGATGTAAAGGGACTTCACTACTTTTTTTCATGGCTAACGATATCCAAGAATTGAAGTGACAAATATTTAGTAATTCAGAAAAGTAGGGGGGTTGGGGGAACCGCTAAGCTTGAAAGACTTACTCAAAAGCTAAGAGTTATTTTCCCTAGAACCCGTAATTTTTCCGAGTTTAAAGCAGAATCTGGTAATATCCCCCTCCCACTTTCATTAGTATAATTAAATACAAAAAAAACAAGAAATGTGAAAAGCCATGCTTGACAAATTAAAAGATACTAGGGAGGCTTTGGCTTCCACACGTAATTTTGAAACGGTTAAATAAATGAATATTTTTTACTAACAAGTTCACATATGAAATCTTACTGCATAAAACAAAATCCGTATGCAGGAGGAACAACACCTGTGTGTGTGTGCAGTTGTCTGCTATATTTAGTTTCTGCTTGGTCATTTGCACGCGTCAGGTTGAAGAAAATCCAGACATAGCGATTCGATAGAAAGTAATAATTGTATGATACTGTATTTAATAAACTTAGAGTCTATGTAGTTTTAGTACAAATTATTGAAAAGTACGGCATTTGTCGCGTGGACTGTTACTTTTGGCATCATTCGATAGAAAATCATAGCTTCTTATTTTTCGAGATTAAATGTAAACCTACTTTACTGTTCATGATTAATATATCTAACAGTCATCCTGGGTTACATTTTAGGCTTTTACAACCGTTTCTAAAAGTTTCATTTACTTTAGCCAATATCTTTTTAAGATTTTATACGCTCGTTCGTTTAGATTTTTACTAAATACTTCATACCCCACCCCCCCCCCAAAGAAAAAATGTGCCGAGTGCATATAATAACAAATTCTTTGCGCTGTCCCAGGAAAAAAATTAAACAATCAAAGAGTTCCCACTGACGTTTAAATTTGACCTCCGTTCCTTATCGGTACTTCCCTGAAATCCAGTCCAACTTGATAAAAACATTCTTCGAGGTTTTTATAAGTCTTCTTTGCGAATATTAGTATAGTTTTGTTGTTCCAGTTTTGAACCCTGTTTAGGAAGAGCCTTTTACCAAACCTGTTTGGAAGAGACTGTCCTTTTCTTGCGTTACCGGTAGATCCCTAAAATCCAGTCCAACTTGATAATAAATAATTAATCTTTCTTGTATATTGATGTCTTTTTAAATCTGGCTCACTAGCAGATTATAATTTGAATCAAAATTGCGCTATATATATATATATATATATATATATATATATATATATATATATATATATATATATATATATATATATATATATATATATATATATATATATATATATATATATATATATATATATATATATATATATATATATATATATATATATATATATATATATATATATATATATATATATATATATATATATATATATATATATATATATATATATATATATATACCAGTTTATACAAAACCTAGAAAAAAACAGCAACGCAACAAAACAAACGTAGAAAAAAAAAACTTTCTTTACGAAATCCTCCCCTCCCAACCGAGGATGACCTGCTTTCCGTTTAGCCCTAGACTGTTGGCTGAGAATGACAATCATTGGCAATATATAATCCTTTATCCGCAGAATGAGCCCTAGTCATCTCAATCTTTTCTAATTATAGTCCTAGTAAGTGGGATTTAACCACACTTTTCATAGAGCCTACAGTTTGAAATACGGTAAGTCAGTCGAGTACTCGAAAACAATCCATGGGCAATTTCTCTTAAAACATCTAGCAAATCCTCCTCTGTTTCTCGGAGTGCCCATGCTTCAGAACCATATTTGACCACTGTCACCACTGTAACTTCCAAAATTCTAATCCTGTTTCGCCTACTTATCTTCCTATTCTTTCAAACTTTTTTCACCTGTGAAAAAACACCCTAAATCTTGGCTATTCTACTTCTAACACATTCACGGCACCGGCCGTCTTTACTAACAATAAATTTAAAAAAAACAAGCTTTTTTAACTGAAAGTAAGGAGCGACATTAAAACTTAAAACTAACAGAAATTATTCCGTATATGAAAGGGGCTGTCCCCTCTTCACCGCCTCGCTTTTTACGCTAAAGATTTTTATTGTTTTAAAAAAAAGTTGTGAGACAGAGCCAAACTTTAGCGTAAAGAGCGAGGCGTTGAGGAGAGGACGGCCCCTTTCATATACGGAATAGTTTCTGTTCATTTTAAGTTTTAATGTTGCTCCTTACTTTCTGTTAAAAAAAAATTGTTTTTTTTAATTTAATTTCTGAATTAAATTCTGAAACGTTTAGGAATTAATGCAGCTTTGATTTTGGCTCACCGTACATGAGTAATTAAAACGAAATTTGATATTAATTTTACTTTTTTTGGCTAAATGGCTTTCAAGAAATTTTGTTCTGACGTAACTTATGAATTAACTTACATAACGAACCGTATTTTTTTATTACGTATATTAGGGAGTTCACACCCTAGCCAATACCTCGCTCTTAACGCTAAAGTTCGAATTTTGTTCGAATCACAAACCCCTGAATAACCAAGGCCGGTTAATTAGAATAGATAGTTCTTTTGAAAGTACTAAAAAAAAACTTTGGCTTAAAGGGTGAGGTATTGAGTAGGGGGCGAGCCCCCTCATATACGAAATAATTTCTTTTCATTGCAAGTTTTAATATTGCTCCTAACTTTCAGTTGAAAGAATTTGTCGTTTTATTTAACTTCTGAAGGTTTTTTAAACAATGCTGGGAAATCCGGTGCCTCCTTCATAGAAATGTCCCTTCTCCCAAGGAAAAATCCTCCATGGAAATATACTCACCTATAACCCCCTCTTCTGCCCCCCCCCCCAACCAGAAAAAAATCCCTCCTGAAAATGTCTGTATACTTCCCATTAACCAATACTATATGTGAACAATAGGCAAAGTTAATAACTTATAGCCCTTCCCCGAGAATAGCGGGGGACTAAATCATCCTCAAAGACATATTTATTAGATTTTTTACTATGCTGAACAAAATGACTATCTCAAAATTTTGATTGGGTGATTCGAGAAACAAATGAGCATGGGAGGGGGCCAAGTTTCCCTCCAAATTTTTGGTCACTTAAAAAGGGCTCTAGAACTTTTACTTTCCGTTCGAGTGAGCCCTCTCATAATATTCTAGGACTACTGGATCGATACGATCACCCCTGAAAAAGAAAAATAAAACAAACACGCATCCGTGATTTTTCTTCTGGCAAAAAATACAAAATCCCACATTTTCGCAGATAGGAGCTTGAAATTCCTAAAGTAGGGTTCTCTGATACGCTGAATCTGATGGTGTCATTTTCATTAAAGTTCTACAACTTTTAGGGGTTGTTTTCCCATTCTTTTCGAAAATAAGGCAAATTTTCTCAGGCGCTTAACTTTTCAGGGGTAAGACTAAACTTAATGAAACCTATATATTTGAAATTGGCATAAAAATATAATTCTATGGATGTATCTATTGGTATCAAAATTCAGTTTTTTAGAGTTTTGTTAACTATTGAGCCGGATCGCTCCTTACATACAGCTCGTTACCACGAACTGTTTGATGCTTCCAAGGTAAGCCAAGCTGTTTACATGATCGATTTTTTCGTTACTGAACGTCACCTTTTCATCTTCACTTATTCCTGACCTTAGTCACTTGGGCTTCTTAACATTAATTATCAAACATATTCTAGCACCCTGGACTCAAACAACTTCAAAAAGTTCGTTCATTTTGCTTACACTCTCATATAGGATGCTTAAAGCATCAGCATTATCTAAGTCCAAGAAAATTATTCTTCCCCCTTTGAGTCTATAGCCTCCCATTGCCTTTCCTGTGCTCCTTAAGATATAGGCCACTAAAATAATTCACATAAATGGGGAAGAACAAAACACTGCTTAATTCCTAATCTAATACATACCAGCTACTAACCTCATTTTTGACCTTAACCGCAGCATTATTATTCGTGTACATAGCACTAATCACTTTAACGTATTTGTCTGGTATTCCCTGCAAGGATAAGACCTTCGCTAAAACTCTTCTATCAATAGAATCGAACTTTTGCTTACAACCTATAGGACTGAGGACCCAAAGTGTTAGATGAATCAGGCACTTCTCAAATATCAACCTCAGAGAGGTTATCAACCTAAATTTGGTCAAAACATTCTCTACCCTTCCTAAAATTGCACTGCCCTTCTCTTAAAACTTTGTCTACAGCTTATCTAAATCTAAATAGTACCATCATACTAAGTGATTTTCTGCCTATAGAAACCAGGCTAATGCCTCTATGATTATCACACTCATTCTTATCACCTTTTTTAAAGGGTTTTCCTAAAATCGTTAGTTACTTCTCCAGTTTCAAAAACCATATACATAATCTTCAGTCTTATTTCTAACCTCACAGCCATCATATTGGAGAAATTAATTTATTACCCTATTAGCACCTGGGGCCTTATTTTTTATCCTTTTAGTGCTGTCACTAATTCTTCCTCACAAAAAATTTTCAGTCACATTTATGGTGTCACGAAGTTTTTCATTTTCCTCAAAATCTTTTTCTGTAACTCTATCCCGGTTTAGCGAACTCTCACATAGTTCTATTTATCTCTTTTAACTCTTTACTTGTCGCTAATTGTTGCCCCGTTTTTATCTTTAACTGGGACAAGTCCAGGTTGACTGCTCCCTTAAAATTTAATAACAGGCCAGCACAGTATTCTATTATTATGCTGCCTAGCTACATCTTCCAGATACTCGGCAATTTTATCCATGGTCTCAACTTCACTTCTCCTTAGTTAATAATTTGTTGCTTTCCCCACTTTCTTTACGTTCTTCTTATTTTATATGATCTATTACTCAGATAACTCTTATACAAGCTCCTTCTCTTCTCTATTGAAAATAAATTATTTTCACTAATAATCCTAGCTGCGTTCCTAACTTTCTTCCCTAAGACAGCCTCAGCAACTTCACAAATTATTTCTTAAAATTATTCCACTCATTCTGCAATGTAAGATTTTAAACTCTCCAGTTTAGTGTTAACTTTTTCCTGGAAAATTTCTCTGAAATTATTATCCTGAAGTCTACCAGCATCATAGTTTCTCGGAAAGTAGTGATAGTTCCGAAATGTCAGATTTAAAGTAACCCTAGAAACTACTAGATAGAGATCTTTACTTTTGCCATCAATGACAGCACTCCTATATACCCTAGCGTCTTGTTTGTAATAACATAATCAATAAGGTTAAGTGTCGAACCATCATCATTTGAATATCATGTTAAGTTATGAGCCATTTTATCACCAAAGACTGAATTGATTATAAGTAGACTGTTTCTACAGAATTGCAACAATCTGTAGCCATTACTGTTTTTTTCCAACATCAAATTTGCCTAGGATAAGATAACATCTACAGCTACTTTTACTTTCTTAGGTGTTAAAAATTCTTAGTAAAAAAAACATATCAAACACTTCGTGGTAAGGAACTATAAGTAAAGAGCGACCCGGCTCAATAGTAACCAGCACTCTAAAGAACGGAATTTTGATACCAGTAGATATCAAAATTGATATCAAAATTTTGATACCAGATATATCAAAAGAATCGGCTTTTTATGTTAATTTCATATATATAAATTTCACTAAGTTTAATCTTACTTACCAAAGGTCACGAGCCGGAGAAAATTTTCCTGATTTTCGAAAAAAGGGGGTAACGGCCTCTAAGAGTCAAGTGATCTCAATGAAAATCACACCATCAGATTTAGCATATTAGAGAACCCTACGCCACGGGTTTCAAGCTCCTATCTGCAGAAATGTGGAATTTTGTATTTTTTGCCAGAAGAAAAATGCGTGCTTTTTTTTCGTTTGTTTTCAGGGATGGTTGTATCGACCCATTAGTCCTAGAAAATAGGGATAGGGCTCATTCGAACGGGAATTAAAAGTATTAGTGCCCTTTTTAAGTGACTAAAAATTGGAGGGCAAATAGGCGCTCTCCCCCGCCCCTTTCTTTCCCGAAATCGCTCGATCAAAATTTTGAGATAGCTATTTTGTTCATCATAGTGTAAAATCCCAATAATTATAAACTTGGGTATAACATGACACCCCCCACAGCCCCAGGGGAAAGGTCTTTAAGTTATAAAATTGGCCCATTGTTTGCGCGTAGTATTTGTTATTGGGATGTAGGCCTACATTTTCGTGTGGAGGGGGGAGGGACAAATTTTCTGCTGGGACTTTTTCCACGTTAGGAATCTTCCATAGGGAGGGAAGTTTCCAGGGAGTGAACTTGTCAGGAGAAATTATGCACTGGGGGAATTTGCCAGAATTCTTCTTTTTATATGTCGTAATTTCTCTTTTCCGTCTCAATCTTACAGACAGAGTGGTTAAGAGTTCCTGTCCGGGGTAAATTTTCACCGGGATTGAATTGTCTAGAGGACCTGACGTGTCCACACGCCGGTAGGCTCTGCTGAGTGTACTTTCGAGGGGCCTTCTTTCTCCTCCGCCTGTATATACGGCCTCCGGGAGAGGGTGCCTCAGTTTCTATTTTAAACCCCAAGGAAACGGCCCACCTTGGCCCACTTCTCCAATAGAGGTACCCAACATGTCTGTATGACATTTCCTTATCTTCCACCAGGGGACGCGCTGTGTAGTCCTGGGAAGGCCCCTACTGAGCAGTAGACTCAAGTGTCTAGCTGTCTTTGCTCTCACCAAAAACCTTATGCACGAATAATCGTTTGCAAATGTAAATAAATGAGTAAAACAAGAATACATTATTAAAAATTTTAATTTAAGATAAATTAACATCAAAACGTCAGATTTTATACAAATACTTCAAAATCAGCCCCAATAGCCTCCATAATAGTAATGATAAGGTGCATATCTGTAATATGGATAACCATATCTGTAGTAAGGATAGTAACTCCCATAGCCATAATATCGATAGGGATAGTATCTATAGTGACCAGTTTCTGCACTCTTCAAATCTTCTTGAATTGGACTTTCCACATCAGAAACTTCTCTTCTTAGCCTGGAGGTGCTCAAAGGATTCCACGGACGTTTCGTAACAAAATTATCTTCGAAATTATTAAGTTGTGGTGCAAAAGTACCAGATAGGAATGTATCAGCTGATTGCTCGATAGGTGGTCCTTGGGGCAATGCTGCACCGATACCAAGTAAAACAAGAAAAATCTGCAAAAAAGGCAATTAGAATGCTTAAAAATTTAGATTTGAATAATTTCTTTTCAAAAGAAAGTGGTTTTCAAATTGTTTTTTACAGAAGTTCAGACTTGATACACTTTATATACCTCTGCTTTAATTTCGTTTTTTCATTTATTCAGACAACTGCTCTTTACTTTAAACAACTGATGTTTATTCCTTTTATTCAAACTATGGATAATCTTTACCTTTTTGACTATCTAGCTCAAACTTGCATTCATCAATTCAATACAATGACCAGAATCGATATCAATATTTACTAAGCATAATTAAATCGTATAAAATCAAAAAGTAAGCAGTGATTGAAGAATAACAAAATTTTGTCAAATATATTATACCTTGAAAAAGAAAATGAAACACTGGCTTTGAATACACAAAGAAACTCGTTTTTGTTTTCAACCCCATTCTAACTTTTCCACGAAATTGCATAGTGATTTAAATGGGTTTTAGCTGCTAATTTTTTTTTTTCTAGAAACAGCTAGATAATTTGACTTATTATGCAGTCGCTTACCTTGAATTCAAATCTTTAATTGTGATTATACTATCATTTGTAGTTATTATTTAGTAGAAGGGGGGGGTCTACTCGTGACATGACCACGTGGTCCTGTCAGCATTTTTAATACTGACGGGACTCCAAATAAGGGCATAGCCTCCCTAGGGGAAATGAATTTCTGAGAAATTGATTGCGTAATCGATTGGGAATTTGGAACACCTGTGCTGTCAGTCATTAATCAAATTGTTTCCAGGCAAAGTTTAATAATGTCTGACAGGTCAACATTTCTCCAGGAATAGATCCAAGTCATTAATGTCTTTGCCTCGGAAACAACTCTTTTGGTCGAACTCCAAAGGATATTAATAACCAAACGCCATGGAAACAGTTCTCCAAGAAACATCTTAGCGATGAATTGTTTTAGCGAGGGAATCAGGTTTCTTATTAATTTGAAATGCATTAGCGCAGAGATGCCAAAAACAAAAGGAACACGCTGAAATTACGTTTAGGGATTATTTGGGCGAAACTGTTTTAGACAGGTTATGGAATTATTTCGGCGAAACAGTTGGAGACATTTTAAAAGATTTTTGAAGAGATTTTGGAAGAGGATTTGAGGATGAAACTCTGTGGTCGTTATAATACACAAGTTTCATTTGAACAGTGTTGTGAGGTCCTCTACCCTAACCCCAAAGGCTTCCAATCCCCCTACCCAACCCCGAAGGAAGCCCCCGGTCCTCAAAGGTCCACTGGGCTCCCAAAGGGCCCCCCGGCCCTCAAGGTTCCCCCAGACCCCCCCCCTCGGGGCCAAAAAGGGCCCCTCCCCCCTTTGGCCCCCCAAAGAGGCCCCTCTCCCTCCATCTCCTCCCTCCTCCTCCCCTCCCCCTCCCCTCCTCCCCTCCCCTCCTCCCCCCTCCTCATCCTCCCTCCTCCTCCTCCTCCCACCTCCTCCTCCCCTCCCCTCCTCCCCTCCCCTTCCCTCCCCCATTTTTTTACTTTTTTTTGTGCATTGAGACACAGAACGACCCCCTCCCCCGACCCCTCCCCCCTCCAAAGGTCTGATTTTTCAAAGTTCGTTTTGAATTTCCTTCGTTGAAATGCACGAGTTGGAATGTTTCAGTAGTGTTTGGTTGTGGTTTACCTTGTCACAGTTACATTTTCTTGATTTTTCAAAGTTCATTTTGAATTTCTTTCGTTGAAATGCAAGAGTTGGAATATTTCAGTAGTGTTTGCTTGTGGTTTACCTTGTCACAGTTACATTTTCTTGATTTTTCAAAGTTCATTTTGAATTTCTTTCATTGAAATGCAAGAGTTGGACTATTTTAGTAGTGTTTGGTTTACCTTGTCACAGTTACATTTTCTTGATTTTTCAAAGTTCATTTTGAATTTCTTTCATTGAAATGCATGAGTTGGAATATTTCAGTAGTGTTTCGTTGTGGTTTACCTTGTCACTGTTACATTTTCTTGATTGTTCAAAGTTCATTTTGAATTTCCTTTGTTGAAAGGCAAGAGTTGGAATATTTCAGTAGTGTGTTGTTGTAGGTTTACCTTGTCAATGTTACATTCTCATGATTTCTCAATGTTCAATTTAATTTTCATTCGCTGATAAGATAGCGTTGTTACATTTTTAAATCGTTTTGTCATTGCGTACTTCTTAACACTTGGATGATCTTGATTTTTCTAATTAAATTTTGTATTACTTACGTAATAATTAAATAGAATTTATAGGTATGGATGGGTTGGGTTTGGTTTACCTTGTCACAGTTACATTTTCTTGATTTTTCAAAGTTTATTTTGAATTTATTACATTGAAATGCAAGAGTTGGAATCTTTCAGTAGTGTTTGGTTGTGGTTTACCTTGTCACAGTTACATTCTCTTGATTTTTCAAAGTTCATTTTGAATTTCTTCCGTTGAAATGCAAGAGTTGGAATATTTCAGTTGTGTTTCGTTGTGGTTTACCTTGTCACAGTTACAGTTTCTTGATTTTTTCAAAGTTCATTTTGAATTTCTTTCGTTGAAATGCAAGAGTTGGAATATTTCAGTAGTGTTTGGTTATGGTTTTACCTTGTCACAGTTACATTTTCTTGATCTTTCAAAGTTCATTTTGAATTTCTTTCTTTGAAATGCAAGAGATGGAATATTTCAGTAGTGTTTGGTTGTGGTTTACCGTGTCACAGTTACATTTTCTTGATTTTTCAAAGTTGATTTTGAATTTTTTTCGTTGAAATGCAAGAGTTGGAATATTTCAGTAGTGTTTGGTTGTGGTTTACCATGTCACAGTTACAATTTCTTGATTTTTCAAAGTTCATTTTGAATTTCTTTCGTTGAAATGCAAGAGTTGGAATATTTCAGTAGTGTTTGGTTGTGGTTAACCTTGTCAGAGTTACATTTTCTTGATTTTTCAAAGTTCATTTTGAACTTCTTTCGTTGAAATGCAAGAGTTGGAATATTTCAGTAGTGTTTGGTTGTGGTTTACCTTGTCATGGTTACATTTTTATAATTTTTTCAAAGTTCATTTTGAATTTCTTTCGTTGAAATGCAAGAGTTGGAATATTTCAATTGTGTTTCGTTGTGGTTTACCTTGTCACAGTTACATTTTCTTGATTTTTCAAAGTTAATTTTGAATTTCTTTCGTTGAAATGCAAGAGTTGGAATATTTCAGTAGTGTTTGGTATTGGTTTACCTTGTCGAAGTTACATTTTCGTGAATTTTCAAAGTTCATTTTGAATTTTTTTCCTTGAAATGCAAGAGTTGAAATATTTCAATAGTGTTTGGTTGTGGTTTACCTTGTCACACTTACATTTCTTGATTTTTCAAAGTTAATTTTGTTTTTTTTTTCGCTGAAATGAAATAATTGGAATAAATCAGTAGTGTTTTGTCGTGGTTTATCTTGTCACAGTTACATTTTCTTGATTTTTCAATGTTCATTTTGAATTTCTTTCGTTGAAATGCAAGAGTTGGAATATTTCAGTAGTGTTTGGTTGTGGTTCACCTTGTCACAGTTACATTTTCTTGATTTTTCAAAGTTGATTTGAATTTCTTTCGTTGAAATGCAAGAGTTGGAATATTTCAGTTGTGTTTTGGTTGTGGTTTACCCTGTCACAGTTACATTTTCCTGATTTTTTCAAAGTTCATTTTGAATTTCTTTCGTTGAAATGCAAGAGTTGGAATATTTCAGTAGTGTTTGGTTGTGGTTTACCTTGTCACAGTTACATTTTCTTGATTTTTCAAAAGTTCATTTCGAATTTCTTTCGTTGAAATGCAAGAGTTGGAATATTTCAGTTGTGTTTCGATATGGTTTACCTTGTCACAGTTACATTTTCCTGATTTTTCAAAGTTCATTTTGAATTTCTTTCATTGAAATGCAAGAGTTGGAATATTTCAGTAGTGTTTGGTTGTGGTTTACCTTGTCACAGTTACATTTTCTTGATTTTTCAAAGTTTTTTTTGAATTTCTTTCTTTGAAATGCAAGAGTTGGTATATTTCAGTTGTGTTTGGATATGGTTTACCTTGTCAGAGTTAAATTCTCTTGATTTTTCAAAGTTCATTTTGAACTTCTTTTGTTGAAATGCCAGATTTGGAATATTTCAGTAGTGTTTGGTTGTGTTTCATCTTGTCACAGTTACATTGTAATGATTTTTCAAAGTTCATTTTGAACTTCATTAGTTGAAATGCATGAGTTGGAATATTTCAGTAGTGTTTGCTTCTGGTTTACCTTGTCATGGTAACATTTTATCAATTTTTCAAAGTTCATTTTGAATTTCTCTCGTTGAAATGCAAAAGTTGGAATATTTCAATTGTGTTTGGTTGTGGTTTACCTTGTCACAGTTACATTTTCTTGATTTTTCAAAGTTCATTTTGAATTTTTTTAGTTGAAATGCAAGAGTTGGAATATTTCAGTAGTGTTTGGTTGTGGTTTACCTTGTCACAGTTACATTTTATTTATTTTTCAAAGTTCATTTTGAATTTCTTTCATTGAAATGCAAGACTTGGAATATTTCAGTAATGTTTGGTTGTGGTTTACCTTTTCACAGTTACATTCTCTTGATTTTTCAAAGTTCATTTTGAATTTCTTCCGTTGAAATGCAAGAGTTGGAATATTTCAGTTGTGTTTCGTTGAGGTTTACCTTGTCACAGTTACATTTTCTTGATTTTTTCAAAGTTCATTTTGAATTTCTTTCGTTGAAATGCAAGAGTTGGAATATTTCAGTAGTGTTTGGTTATGGTTTTACCTTGTCACAGTTACTTTTTATTGATCTTTCAAAGTTAATTTTGAATTTCTTTCGTTTAAATGCAAGAGATGGAATATTTCAGTAGTGTTTGGTTGTGGTTTACCGTGTCACAGTTACATTTTCTTGATTTTTCAAAGTTGATTTTGAATTTATTTCGTTGAAATGCAAGAGTTGGAATATTTCAGTAGTGTTTGGTTGTGGTTTACCATGTAACAGTTACAATTTCTTGATTTTTAAAATTTCATTTTGAATTTCTTTCGTTGAAATGCAAGAGTTGGAATATTTCAGTAGTGTTTGGTTGTGGTTTACCTTGTCACAGTTACATTTTCTTGATTTTTCAAAGTTCATTTTGAAATTCTTTCGTTGAAATGCAAGAGTTGGAATATTTCAGTAGTGTTTGGTTGTGGTTTACCTTGTCATGGTTACATTTTCATAATTTTTTCAAAGTTCATTTTGAATTTCTTTCGTTGATATGCAAGAGTTGGAATTTTTCAGTAGTGTTTCGTTGTGGTTTACCTTGTCACAGTTACATTTTCTTGATTTTTCAAAGTTCATTTTGAATTTCTTTCGTTGAAATGCAAGAGTTTGAATATTTCAGTAGTGTTTGGTTGTGGTTTACCTTGTCGCAGTTACATTTTCTTGATTTTTCTAAGTTCATTTTGAATTTTTTTCATTGAAATGCAAGAGTTGGAATATTTCAGTAGTGTTTGGTTGTGGTTTACCTTTTCACACTTACATTTTCATGATTTTTCAAAGTTCATTTTGAATTTTTTTTCGCTGAAATGAATGAGTTGGAATAAATCAGTAGTGTTTTGTCGTGGGTTAACTTGTCACAGTTAAATTTTCTTGATTTTTCAAAGTTCATTTTGAATTTCTTTTTTTGAAATGCAAGAGTTGGAATATTTCAGTAGTGTTTGGTTGTGGTTCACCTTGTCACAGTTACATTTTCTTGATTTTTCAAAGTTGATTTGAATTTCTTTCGTTGAAATGCAAGAGTTGGAATATTTCAGTTGTGTTTTGGTTGTGGTTTACCTTGTCACAGTTACATTTTCCTGATTTTTTCAAAGTTCATTTTGAATTTCTTTGGTTGAAATGCAAGAGTTGGAATATTTCAGTAGTGTTTGGTTGTGGTTTACCGTGTCAAAGTTACATTTTCTTGATTTTTCAAAAGTTCATTTCGAATTTCTTTCGTTGAAATGCAAGAGTTGGAATATTTCAGTTGTGTTTCGATATGGTTTACCTTGTCACAGTTACATTTTCTTGATTTTTCAAAGTTCATTTTGAATTTTTTTCATTGAAATGCATTAGTTAGAATATTTCAGTACTGTTGTGTCTTGGTTTACCTTTTCACAGTTACATTTTATTGATTTTTCAAAGTTCATTTTGAATTTCTTTCGTTGAAATGCAAGAGTTGGAATATTTCAGTTGTGTTTGGTTGTGGTTTACCTTGTCAGAGTTAAATTCTCTTTATTTTTCAAAGTTCATTTTGAATTTCTTTAGTTGAAATGCAAGAGTTGGAATATTTCAGTAGTGTTTGGTTGTGGTTTACCTTGTCACAGTTACATTTTCTTGATTTTTCAAAGTTCATGTTGAAATTCTTTCGTTGAAATGCAAGAGTTGGAATATTTCAGTAGTGTTTGGTTGTGGTTTACCGTGTCAAGATTACATTTTCTTAATTTTTCAAAGTTCATTTTGAATTTCTCTCGTTGAAATGCAAAAGTTGGAATATTTCAATTGTGTTTCGTTGTGGTTTACCTTGTCACAGTTACATTTTCTTAATTTTTCAAAGTTCATTTTGAATTTCTTTCGTTGAAATGCAAGAGTTGGAATATTTCAGTAGTGTTTGGTTGTGGTTTACCTTGTCACAGTTACATTTTCTTGATTTTTCAAAGTTTATCTTGAATTTCTCTCGTTGATATGCAAGAGTTGGAATATTTCAGTAGTTTTTGGTTGTGGTTTACCGTGTCACAGTTACATTTTCTTGATTTTTCAAAGTTCATTTCGAATTTCTTTCGTTGAAATGCAAGAGTTGGAATATTTCAGTAGTATTTGGTTGTGGTTTACCTTGTCACAGTTACATTTTCTTGATTTTTTCAAAAGTTCATTTTGAGTTTCTTTCTTTGAAATGCAAGAGTTGGAATATTTCAATAGTGTTTGGTTATGGTATACCTTGTCACAGTTACATTTTCCTGATTCTTCAATGTTCATTTTGAATTTCTTCCATTGAAATGCAAGAGTTGGAATATTTCAGTAGTGTTTGGTTGTGGTTTACCTTGTCACAGTTACATTTTCTTGATTTTTCAAAATTAATTTTGAATTTCTTTCGTTGAAATGCAAGAGTTGGAATATTTCAGTAGTGTGTTGTTGTAGTTTACCTTGTCACAGTTACAATCCCTTAATTTTTCAAAAGTTCATTTTGAATTTCTTTCGTTGAAATGCAAGAGTTGGAATATTTCAGTAGTGTTTGGTTGTGGTTTACCTTGTCACAGTTACATTTTCTTAATTTTTCAAAGTTTATTTTGAATTTCTTTCGTTGCAATGCAAGAGTTGGAATATTTCAGTTGTGTTTCGTTGTGGTTTACCTTGTCACAGGTACATTTTCTTGATTTTTCAAAGTTTATTTTGAATTTCTTTTATTGAAATGCAAGAGTTGGAATATTTCAGTAGTGTTTGGTTGTGGTTTACCATGTCACAGTTACATTCTATCAATTTTTCATATTTCATTGTTAATATATTTCTTTGAAATGCACGAGTTGGAATATTTCAGAAGTGTTTGGTTGTGGTTTACCTTGTCACACTTACATTTTCTTGATTTTTCAAAGATCATTTTGAATTTCTTTCGTTGAAATGCAAGAGTTGGAATATTTCAGTAGTGTTTGGTTGTGGTTTACCTTGTCACAGTTACATTTTCTTGATTTTTCAAAGTTTATTTTGAATTTCATTCGTTGAAATGCAAGAGTTGGAATATTTCAGTAGTTTTGGGTTGTGGTTTACCTTGTCACAGTTAATTTTACTTGATTTTTCAAATTTCATTTGAATTTCTTTTGTAGAAATGCAATAGTTGGAATACTTCAGAAGTTTTTGGTTGTGATTTAACTTGTCACAGTTACATTTTATTGATTTTTAAAAGTTCATTTTGAATTTCTTTCATTGAAATGCAAGAGTTGGAATATTTCAGAAGTTTGGTTGTGGTTTACCTTGTCACAGTTACATTTTCTTGATTTTTCAAAGATCATTTTGAATTTCTTTCGTTGAAATGCAAGAGTTGGAATATTTCAGTAGTGTTTGGTTGTGGTTTACCATGTCACAGTTACATTTTCTTGATTCTTCAAAGTTCATTTTGAATTTCTTTCGTTGAAATGCAAGAGTTGGAATATTTCAGTAGTGTTTGGTTGTGGTTTACCTTGTCACAGTTACATTTTCTTGATTTTTCAAAGTTCATTTTGAATTTCTTTCGTTGAAAAGCAAGACTTGGAATATTTCAGTAGTGTTTGGTTGTGGTTTACCATGTCACAGTTACACTTTCTTGATTTTTCAAAGTTCATTTTGAATTTCTTTTGTTGAAATGCAAGAGTTGGAATATTTCAGTAGTGTTTGGTTGTGGTTTACCTTGTCACAGTTACATTTTCTTAATTTTTCAAAGTTCATTTTGAATTTCTTTCGTTGCAATACAAGAGTTGAAATATTTCAGTAGTGTTTGGCTGTGGTTTACCTTGTCACAGTTACATTTTCTTGATTTTTCAAAGTTCATTTTGAATTTCTTTCATTGAAATGCAAGAGTTGGAATATTTCAGTAGTGTTTGGTTGTGGTTTACCTTGTCACAGTTACATTTTCTTGATTTTTCAAAGTTCATTATGGATTTCTTTAGTTGAAATATGTTTTGTCGTGCTTTACCTTGACACAGTTAAATTTCCTGATTTTTGTTAGGTTAGGTTAGGCTAGATCAAGTTAGATTTAAGTTAGGTTAGGTTAGGTTAGCCTGCGTACGCGCACGTACGTAGGCTAACCTAACTTAACCTTAATCTAACTTGATCTAACCTAACCTAACCTAACAAAAATCAGGAAATTTAACTGTGTCAAGTTCAAGCACTAAAAAACATATTTCAAGTAGAGAAATCCATAATGAACTTTGAAAAATCAAGAGAATGTAACTCTGACAAAGTAAACAACAACGAAACACTACTGAAATATTCCAACTCTTGCATTTCAACGAAAGAAATTCAAAATGAACTTTGAAAAAATCAAGAAAATGTAACTGTGACAAGGTAAACCACAGCCAAACCCTACTGAAATATTTCAACTCTTGCATTTCAAGGAAAGAAATTCAGATGAAGTTTGAAAAATCAAGAAAATGTAACTGTGACAAGGTAAACCACAAGCAAACACTACTGAAATATTCCAACTCTTGCATTTCAACTAAAGAAATTCAAAATTAACTTTGAAAAATCAAGAAAATGTAACTGCGACAAGGTAAACCACAACCAAACACTACTGAAATATTCCAATTGTTACATTTCAACGAAATAAAGTCAAAATTAAATTTGAAAAATCAAGAACAAGTAACTGTGACAAGGTAAACCATAACCAAACACTACTGAAATATTTTAAATCTTGCATTTCAACGAAAGAAATTCAAAATGAACTTTGAAAAATCAATAAAATGTAACTGTGACAAGGTAAACCCCAACCAAACAATACTGAAATATTCAAACTCTTACATTTCAACGAAAGAAATTCAAAATGAACTTTGAAAAATCAAGAAAATGTAACTGTGACAAGGTAAACCACAACCAAACACTTCTGAAATATTCCAACTCTTGCATTTCAATGATAGAAATTAAAAATGAATTTTTAAAAATCAAGAAAATGTAACTGAAACAAGGTAAATCACAACGAAACACTACTGAAATATTCCAACTCTTGCATTTCAACTAAATAAATTCAAATGAACTTAGAAAAATCAAGAAAAAGTAACTGTGACAATGTAAACCACCACCCAACACTACTGAAATATTTCAACTCTTGCATTTCAACGAATGAAATTCACAATAAACTTTGAAAAATTAAGAAAATGTAACTGTGACAAGGTAAACCACAACCAAACACTACTGAAATATTCCAACTCTTGCATTTCAACGAAAGAAATTCAAAATGATCTTTGAAAAAGCAAGAAAATGTAAGTGTGACAAGGTAAACCACAACCAAACACTTCTGAAATATTCCAACTCTTGCATTTCAACGAAAGAAATTCAAAATGAACTTTGAAAAATCAAGATAATGTAACTGTGACATGGTAAACCACAACCAAACACTACTGAAATATTCCAACTCTTGCATTTCAACGAAAGAAATTCAAAATGAACTTTGAAAAATCAAGAAAATGTAACTGTGACAAGGTAAACCACAACGAAACACTACTGAAATATTCAAACTCTTGTATTTCAACGAAAGAAATTCAAAATAAACTTTGAAAAATTAAGAAAATGTAACTGTGACAAGGTAAACCACAACCATACACTACTGAAATATTCCAACTCTTGCATTTCAACGAAATAAATTCAAAATGAACTTTTGAAAAATTAAGGGATTGTAACTGTGACAAGGTAAACTACAACAACACACTACTGAAATATTCCAACTCTTGCATTTCAACGAAAGAAATTCAAAATTAACTTTGAAAAATCAAGAAAATGTAACTGTGACAAGGTAAACCACAACCAAACACTACTGAAATATTCCAACTCTTGCATTCAATGAAAGAAATTCAAAATGAACTTTGAAAAATCAAGAAAATGTAACTGTGACAAGGTAAACCACAACCAAACACTATTGAAATATTCCAACTCTTGCATTTCAATGAAAGAAATTCAAAATGAACCTTTGAAAAAATCAAGAAAATGTAACTGTGACAAGGTAAACCACAACCAAATACTACTGAAATATTCCAACTCTTGCATTTCAACGAAAGAAATTCGAAATGAACTTTAAAAAATCAAGAGAATGTAGCTGTGACAAGGTAAACCACAACAGAACACTAGTAAAATATTCCAACTGTTACATTGCAATGAAAGAAATTCAATATAAACATTAAAAAATCATGAAAATGTCACTGTGACAATGTAAACAACATCCAAACACAACTGAAATATTCCAACTCTTGCATTTCAAAGAAAAAAATTCAAAATAAACTTTTAAAAATCAAGAAAATGTAGCTGTGACAAGGTAAACCACTACCAAACACTACTGAAATATTCCAACTCTTGCATTTCAACGAAAGAAATTCAAAATGAACTTTGAAAAATCAAGAAAATGTAACTGTGACAAGGTAAACCACAACGAAACACAATTGAAATATTCCAACTTTTGCATTTCAACGAGAGAAATTCAAAATGAACTTTTAAAATTTAAGAAAATTTTACCATGACAATGTAAACCACAACCAAACACTACTGAAATATTCCAACTCTTGCATTTCAACGAAAGAATTTCAAAATGAACTTTGAAAAATCAAGAAAATGTAACTGTGACAAGGTAAACCACAACCAAACACTACTGAAATATTCCAACTCTTGCATTTCAACGATAGAAATTCAAAATGAACTTTGAAAAATCAAGATAATGTAACTCTGACAAGGCAAACCACAAACAAACACTACTGAAATATTCCAACTCTTGCATTTCAATGAAATAAATTCGAAATGAACTTTGAAAAATTAAGGGAATGTAACTCTGACAAGGTAAACCACAACCAAACACTACTGAAATATTCCAACTCTTGCATTTCAACTAAAGAAATTCAAAATTAACTTTTAAACATAAAGTGAATGTAACTGTGACAAGGTAACCCACAACCAAACACTACTGAAATATTCCAACTCTTGCATTTCAAAGAAAGAAATTCAAAATGAACTTTGAAAAATTAAGAGAATGTAACTGTGACAGGGTAAACTACAACAACACACTGCTGAAATATTCCAACTCTTGCATTTCAATGTAAGAAATTCAAAATAAACTTTGAAAAATCAAGAATATGTAACTGTGACAAGGTAAACCACAACCAAACACTACTGAAATATTCCAACTCTTGCATTTCAACGAAAGAAATTCGAAATGAACTTTGAAAAAATCATGAAAAATGTAACTGTGACACGGTAAACCACAACCAAACACTACTGAAATATTCCAACTCTTGCATTTCAACGAAGGAAATTCAAAATGAACTTTGAAAAATCAAGAAGATGTAACTGTGACAGTGTAAACTACAACAACACACTACTGAAATATTCCAACTCTTGCATTTCAACGAAAGAAATTCAAAACGAACTTTGAAAAATCAAGAATATGTAGATTTGAAAAGGTACAACACTACCACACACATGTGAAATATTCCAACTATTTCATTTCAATGAAAGAAAATCAGAAATAACTTTGAAAAATCAAGAAAATGTAACTGTGAAAAGGTAAACCATATCGAAACACTACGGAAATATTCCAACTCTTGCAGTTCAAGGTAAGAAACTCGAAATGAACTTTGAAAAATCAAGAAAATGTAACTGTGACAAGGTAAACCACAACAAAAAACTACTGAAATATTCCAACTCTTGCATTTCAACGAAAGAAATTCGAAATGAACTTTGAAAAATCAGGAAAATGTAACTGTGACAAGGTAAACCACAACCCAACACTACTGAAATATTCCAACTCTTGAATTTCAACGAAGGAAATTCAAAATGAACCTTAAAAAATCAAGAAAATGTAACTGTGACAAGGTAAACAACAACCAAACACTACCGAAATATTCCAACTCTTGCATTTCAACGCAAGAAATTCAAAATGAACTTTAAAAAATAACAAAAATGTAACTGTGAAATGGTAAACCACAAACAAACACTAATGAAATTTACCAAATCTTGCATTTCAACGAAAGAAATTCAAAATGAATTTTGAAAAATCAAGAGAATGTAACTGTGACAAGGTAAAACTACAACAACACACTACTGAAATATTCCAACTCTTGCCTTTCAACAAAGGAAATTCAAAATGAACTTTGAAAAATCAAGAAAATGTAACAGTGACAAGGTAAACCACAACCAAACACTACTGAAATATTCCAACTCTTGCATTTCAACGAAAGAAATTCAAAATGAACTTTGAAAAATCAAGAAAATGTAACTGTGACAATGTAAACCAAACACTACTAAAATATTCCACCTCTTGCATTTCAATAAAATAAATTCAAAATGAACTTTGAAAAATCAGTAAAATGTAACTGTGACAAGTTAAGCCAAAACCAAACACTACTGAAATATTCCAACTCTTTCATTTCAATGAAAGAAATTCAAAATGAACTTTGAAAAATCAAGAAAAGGTAACTGTGACAAGGTAAACCACAACCAAACACTACTGAAACATTCCAACTCTTGCATTTCAACGAAGGAAATTCAAAATGAACTTTGAAAAATCAGACCTTTGGAGGGGGGAGGGGTCGGGGGGAGGGGGTCGTTCTGTGTCTCAATGCACAAAAAAAAGTAAAAAAAATGGGGGAGGGAAGGGGAGGGGAGGGGACGAGGAGGTGGGAGGAGGAGGAGGAGGGAGGAGGAGGAGGGGGAGGAGGAGGGGAGGGGAGGGGAGGGGGAGGGGAGGAGGAGGGAGGAGATGGAGGGAGAGGGGCCCCTTTGGGGGGCCAAAGGGGGGAAGAGCCCTTTTGGGCCCCGGGGGGGGTCTGGGGGAACATTGAGGGCCGGGGGGCCCTTTGGGAGCCCAGTGGACCTTTGAGGACCGGGGGCTTCCTTCGGGGTTGGGTAGGGGGATTGGAAGCCTTTGGGGTTAGGGTAGAGGACCTCACAACACTGTTTAAATGAAACTTGTGTATTATAATGACCACAGAGTTTCATCCTCAAATCCTCTTCCAAAATCTCTTCAAAAATCTTCTTTTAAAATGTCTCTAACTGTTTCGCCGAAATAATTCCATAACCTGTCTAAAACAGTTTCGCCCAAATAATCCCTAAACGTAATTTCAGCGTGTTCCTTTTGTTTTTGGCATCTCTGCGCTAATGCATTTCAAATTAATAAGAAACCTGATTCCCGCGCTAAAACAATTCATTGCTAAGATTTTTCTTGGAGAATTGTTTCCATGGCGTTTGGTTATTAATATCCTTTGGAGTTCGACCAAAAGAGTTGTTTCCGAGGCAAAGACATTAATGACTTGGATCTATTCCTGGAGAAATTTTGACAGTATCTTTCAGAAATTAATTAACTTTGCCTGGAAACAACTTGATTAATGACTGACAGCACAGGTGTTCCAAATTCCCAATCGATTACGCAATCAATTTCTCAGAAATTCATTTCCCCTAGGGAGGCTATGCCCTTATTTGGAGTCCCGTCAGTATTAAAAATGCTGACAGGACCACGTGGTCATGTCACGAGTAGAACCCCCCCTTCTACTTTATTTTCTTTTTTGTATTCTGATATTTTATTTCTTTATTAAAATATCTTGATATAGTCCTTGTAATAAAGTGGCTAACGATATTGTATAAATGTGTTTCTCCTTTTAATCTAGACAGCATAAGAAATTGTTTTAGTTTTTAAATACACATATATATTTTCACTTTATTTTGAGCTAAAAGTTTGACTTTGACTATTTCAGAGAGCCATTAAATAAAAAAACAAGTTTTTTCAACTGAAAGTGAGGACCAAAATCAAAACTTAAAACAAACAGAAATTACTACGTATATTGGGGGGTTTTCCCCCTCCTCAGTACCCCGTTATTTACGCTAAAATTTGACCGTTTGTTCCAATTATTTACGAATGACTCCTGATGCACAAGGACCGTTTAATTAGAATAATAATGCTTTTTACAAATTCAAAAACACTTTAGCGTAAAGAGTGAAGTACTGAGGAGGGAGAAAACCCCTTTATATACGTAAAAATTTCTGATTGTTTTAAGTTTTAATGTTGCTTCTTACTTTCAGTTGAAAAAACTTGTTTTTTTAATTCAATTTCAAATAGTTTTTTAATTAATGATGGGAAATCCAGCTCTCCCTCGCATAGACGATTCCGCTTCTCCAAAAACTCCTTCATGGTAAGGTCCTCCCACGTAAGCACCCCTACCAGAAAATTCTTCCCCCAAAAGTAACTTTATACTTCCCAATAGTCAATACAATATGCTAGCAACGGGCAAAGTTCATATCTTGCAGCCCTTTCCCCGGGGGCGTTGGGGGGTTAAGTCACCCTCAAAGACATAGCTACTAAATCTTTCGACCATGCTGAACAAAATGGCTATCTCAAGATTTTTATTGGACAATTTTGGGTAAAAAAAAGGGAGTTTCGAGGGGGGCTAGCTGCCCTCCAATATTTTGGTTCACTTAAAATGGGCACTAGAACTTTTGATTTCAGATTAAAGGAGCCCTCCCTATATCTTCTAGAATCACTAGTTCAATACGGTCACCCTTAGGGAAAAACATAATAAAAACAAACAAATAAACAGACATCCATGATCTCGCATCTGGCAAAAAATTCAAAATTCCACATTTTTGTATATAGGAGCTTGAAACCTCTACAAAAGGGTTCTCTTATATCCTGAATCTCATGGTGCAATTTTCATTAAGATCACTTGATTTATTGGAAGTGTTTCTCTCCTTTTTCAAAAATTAATTAAAAAAAACTTTTCCGAAAAATAGGTTTATCAAAGAAAAGTAAAGGCTATTTTAAACTTGAGCTCGGCAGATACAAATACCGTTTAAAATTCAAACTCAAAACGACCAGAAATTACTATTAGAGAATAAATGAAACCAAAAACGAACAGAAATTAAATAGACAATCATAGCAAAAAAACATACAACAAATAATAATATAAATGAATAAATAGATCTTAAAGCAGGTAATGCTTAGATTGAATATGAAAATCAAGCTTAAAACGAAAAAAAATATTCCTATTGAAGTGTAAACAAAACTTAAGACGAACAGAAATTAAATTAACAATCAATACAAACAAACATACAATAGACATTAATGTAAATAAATAAATTATTCTTAAAATAAGTGAAATTTAAATTGAATATGCAAATCAAGCTTGAAACGAACAAAAATCACTACAAACAAGAGTTTGGGTATCACTCCGTTCTCTCACTGTAAATGTCTAAAACCTACTGCGTCATTGACGCTTTACTGAAAACCAATTTTATGACGAATATTTTCTTTTGTACTTAATATTGAAAAAAAAACATTAAAATTATAGTAAAATTTTGAACTGATGAGCTTTCAGCAATAAATATGATTATACATCAAATATTCAGTTCAATTTATTAGCTCTTTTTAAAGTTATTCAAGACGAATATAGTATCACAACAAACAAGAGTTTGGATACTGCCTCCTTCCTTAACTGTAAATAAAAACCAAAAGCTTACTGGGTCATTGGCGCTTAACTGAAAACGAATTATATTACAAATATTTTCTTTTACAGTTCTTACAGCATTGAAAATAAAAATGAAATTACAGTGAAATTAATTCATGAACGGATGGGTCTTTCAACAATTAATATTATTATACATCAAATATTCAATTTGATGTTGTTTATACTTTCCAAGACTTGTCAAGACGCATATTGTTTTCAGTTAAGCACCAATGACGCAGTACATTTTAGTTTTTTACAGTGAGAGAAGGAGGTGATACCCAAAATCTTGTTTGTAGGGATTTTTGTTCGTTTCAAGCTTGATTTGCATATTCAATTTTAGTATCACTCGTTTTAATTTTTTTCGTTTTAAGCTTGATTTTCATATTCAATCTAAGCATTACTCGCTTTAAGATCTATTTATTCATTTATACTATTACTTGTTGTATGTCTTTTTGATATGATTGTTTATTTAATTTCTGTTCGTTTTGGGTTTCATTTATTCTTTAATAGTAATTTATGATTGTTTTGAGTTTCAATTTTAACAGGTATTTGTATCTGCTGTCCTTAAGTTTAAAATGGCTTTTACTTCTTTTTGAAAAACTTATTTTTCGGAAAGTTTTTTTTTTAATTAATTTTTGTTCATTTTTGATTGCAAAAAGTTTCATGTTTTAAAAATTCCTTTTTTCAAATCAAACTTTTTTTTAAAAATCATATGCTCATTAAAGCATCAAAATTTGGAGCAAAGTAACAATATCAAAGTGAAAAAATGGGTTTTTGTCAACCTCGGAGTTTTTATTATCTGATGTTTAAACTATTTTTAACAATATGTCTATCTTATAATTTTTATAGGATGGGTTTGGGGAAAAAGGGCGGAGAGGGGGGGGGGGGCTAATTAACCTTCGGTCTCTTTTGACTCTTTAAAAGTGAACTAGAACTTTCTATTTTCAATCAAATGAGGCCTCTCTGAAGTTTATACGACCATCCCTTCTATAAGAACCATATACATCCCCAGAGTATAACTTACATCACCTGTCCCTGTACCCTGTGGGGTTGTTTCGGCCCCGGAGTTTTAATATCTGATGGTTGAACTATTTTTAACAAAATGGTCACCTCAAATTTTTATCTGATGGGTTTATCCATCCGATAAACCCAAAGGTGTGGAGGGCAAGAGGGGCTAGTTGCCCTCCGATCTTTTTCTCTCTGAGAAAATGAATTACAGCTTTTAATTTCCATTCAATTGAACCCTATCTGATGTTTATACGAGCACCCCTTCTATAAGAACAATATACATCCCAAGATTATAACCTACAACACCTGTCCCTGAGCCCTGGGGGGTTGTTTCGACCCTGGAGTTTTAATATCTCATGGTTGAACTATTTTTAACAAAGTGGTCACCTCAAAATTTTATCGGATAGGTTTATCCATCCCATAAACCCAAAGGTGTGGAGGGCAGGAGGGGCTAGTTGCCCTCCAATCTTTTTTCACTATGAGAATATGAACTACAACTATTAATTTCCATTCAAATCAACCCTCTCTGAAGTTTTTACGGGCCTCCCTTTCATAAGAACCAAATACGGTCCCGGAGCATAGCTTACAATGCCTTCCCCCGGGCCCTGGGGGGTTGTGTCGACAACGGAGTTTTTGTTATCTGACCTTTGAACTATTTTGAAAAAAATGGCTCTCTCAAAGCTCTAATCGGATGAGTTGAGGAAAAACTCATCCTTCTCAATGAACTATATATGCCTCCAGAGCATTACTTACAACGCCTGCCTCCGGGCCCTGGGGGTTGTGTCGACCCCGGAGTTTTCGTCAAATGATCTTTGAGGTATTTTCAAAAAATGGCCATCTCAAAGTTCTTTTAAGATGGGTTTGAGGAAAAAGGGCATGGAGGGGGGGCTAGTTGCCCTCTGATATCATTTGACTATTTAAAAGTGAACAAGAACTTTTAATTTCTAATCAAATGAGCCCTCTCCGAAGATTATACGAGTATACCTTCCATAAGAACCATACATGCCCCCAGAGCAATACTTACAACGCCTACCCCGGACTGGGGGGGGGGAGTATTGACCAAGGTGTTTTTTTTTATCTAACCTTTGAACTATTCTTAACCAAATGACCATACGTAAAAGAGTTTTGTTATATGATCTTTGAAATATTTTTAACAAAATGGCTGCCTCAAATTTTTATCAGATGTATTTGGGGAAAAGGGCTTGTGGGGAGGGTCTAGTTGCTCTTCGATCACTTTTGATTGTTAAAAAAGGCACCAGAACTCTTGATTTCCAATCGAATGAGCCCCCTTTCAAGTTTATACGACGACCCCTTCTATATGAAGTGCCTCTGGGGAAAAAATAAATGGAGTGTGGGGGAGGCTAGCTGCCCTCCAATCACTTTTGACTCTTGAAAAGTGAATTACAACTTTCAATTTCCAATCAAATGAGCCCTCTATGAAATTTATACGAGCATCCCTTCCATAACAACCATATATGCCCCCAGGGCATAAATTACAACGCCTACCCTTGGGCCATGGGGGGCTGTGTCGACACTGGAGTTTTTTTTTAATTGAACTTTGAAATATTTTTAACAAAAACCTATCTTATAATTTTTATCTGATCTATTTAGGGCTTGGATGGGGGGGGGGGGTAGTTTCCCTCCGATGTTTTTTCTTTACTCTTAAAAAGTGAACAAGAGCTTTTAATTTCCAATCAAATGAGCCCTCTTCAAAGTTTTTACGAGAATCCCTTCCATAAGAACTATATATGCCCCTAGAGCATTACTCATAACGCCTGCCTCCGGGCCCTAGGGGGTTGCGTCCACACAGGAATTTTTCTTATCTGACCTTTGAACTATTTGTAATGAATTGGCTATTATAAAATTTTATCGGATGGGCTTGGGGAAAAAGGGTATGGGGGGGGGGGCTAGTTGCCCTTGGCTGCCTTTTGACTTTCAAAGTGAACTAGAACTTTCAATGTCCAATCAAATGAGCCCTATCTGAAGTTTATACGAGCATGCTTTTCATAAGAACCATATACGCCCCCAGGATAACACTTACAAAGCCTATATTCCGAGCCCTGAGGGGTGTTTGTTATCTAATTTTTGAACAATTTCCAAAAAACTGGCTATCTCAAAATTTGTAGCGGATGGGTTAGGGGAAAAAGGGCGTGGGGGGTAATTGCCCTTAACTCTCTTGACTCTTAAAAACTGAACTAGAACTTTCAATTTTTCAATCAAATGAGCCCTCTATAAAGTTTTATACGAGCGTCCCTTTCATAATAGCCATACACGCCCTTAGGGCATAACTTAGAACGCCTTCCTGGGCCCTAGGGAGTTGTATTGACACCGGAGTTTTTTTATCCGACCTTTTTTTTAACAAAATTTTTAGCAAAATATCTATCTAAAAATTTTCATAAGATGGGTTTGGAAAAAGAAGGCGTGGGGGGGGGGGGGCTAGCTGCCATCGTATATCTTTTGACTATTAAAAAGTGAGCTCGAACTTTTAATTTCCAATCAAATGAGTCCTCTCTGAAGTTTATACGAGCATTGCTTTCATAAGATCCATATATACCCCAGGGCATAACTTACAACACGTGCCCCCGGGCCCCCGAAGGGGTTGTGTCAACACCTGAGTTTTTTCTGACTTTTGAGCAATTTTTGAATTAATGCCTATCTCAAAATTATTATTGGATGCATTTGGGGAAAAAGAGGCATGGGGAGGGGGGCTAGTTGCCCACCAATGTCTTTTGACCCTTAAAAACTGACCTAAAAATTTCAATTTCCAATCAAATGAGCCCTCTCTGAAGTTTTTACGAGCATCCCTTCAATAACAACCATGTTTTCCACCAAGGCATAACTTTCAACAACTGCCCTCTGGCCCTTTGGGGTTGTGTTGACCCCGAAGTTTTGGTTACATGGTCTTTAAACTATTTTTAGCAAACCCTATCTCTAAGTTCTTATCGGATGGGTTTGAGAAAAAAAGGGCTAGGTACCCTCCAATATTTTTTGACTCTTAAAAAGTGAACTAGAAATTTCAATTTCCAATCAAATGAGCCCTCTTTGAAGTTTATACGAGCATCCCTTCCATGGGACCCATATAGGCCCCCAGGACAAAACTTACAACGCCTGCCCCGGGGCCCTGGGGGGGTGGGGGGTTGTGTTGACACCAGAATTTTTGTTATATGATCTTTGACCTATTTTTAACGACATAGCTATCTCAAAAAATTTATCGGATACATTTGGAAAAAAAAAAGGTTTGGGGAAGAGAAGCTGGTTACCCTCCGATATCTTTTGACGCTTAAAAAGTGAATTAGAACTTTTGATTTCCAATCAAATGAGCCCTCTTTGAATTTTATACGAGCATTCCTTCCATAAGAGCCATATATACCCCCAGGGCAACGCTTCTACGACAACGCTTTCTATAAAAACCTTAATTGCCTCCAGGGCATACCTTACAACCCGTGTCCGGAGAACTTTTGGGGGAGTTTCCTCCTCATAACCATAGTTTCTATAGGGAAATCAACTACGTAGAACAAAATGGCTATCTCAAAATTTTGATTGAATGTGTTTGGGGAACTGATGGGCGTGGAAGGGGTGTTAGTTGCCTTCCAGTCACTTTTGACCCTTAAAAAGGGCACTAGAACTCTCGATTTTCAATCGAATAAGCCCCTTTTGAAGTTTCTATGACCACCCCTTCCATATGAAGTGCCTCTGGGAAAAAAAATAATAATAATAACAATAATAGTAAGACATTGGAGCCGTATGGCCTTTACTATAAGCAACCCTATAGCGTTGCCTTTGATTAGGCAAATTTTCTCAGGCTCGTAGCTTCTGAAGGGTAACATTATACTTCATGAACTTTATATATTTTGAATAAGAATCAAAATTTGATTCTTTTGATGTACCAATTGTTATAAAGACTCTGTTTCTTATAGTTTCGGTTACTATTGAGCCGCATCGCTCCTTTCTTATAGTCCGTTACCACGAACTGTTTGAAACGGCAGCTAATGTATTTCTTTAGCTACAGTAATAGGTAGCAATTTTTAGGAATCAGAAACAAAATTTATAAAATGATACAGAAAATATATGTATAGAAAACTTAGTTGATTAAATTTGCCAAAGACTAAATGAAAAACCTCCACAATGTGTTTGGTTAAAATCATAAGATTAATCTTTACCACTGATTTTATATTAGTGGTAAACTAATTTTATATTAGTACCCGTTTTGTGTGCTTAAAGCAAACAGTGAAACAGATCGTGACGAGCTGCAAGCAAAGAGTGACTACGGTTAATAGTAAGCAAAATCCTGCGAAAGGATAATAATTTTATAATTATTTATAATAACTTATAAATGATATAAAAATGAAACAAATAGTTTATAAATGATATAAAGATATATATAATAATAAATAAATGATAATTTATAATAATTTATAATTAAGATATAATAATTTATAAATGAGAAGAGTTCACTTTTTATCCGTCATCCAGATATATAAAACTCATTAATTTTAGTTACCTATTACGTTACCTGTTAAGAATTATAAGCCCGGGAGAATTTATCTAATTTAAAAAAAGGAAGAATCGCTTTTTAAAAGGCCAGAGACCTTGATGAAAATCACACCTTGATGAAAATGAAGGCCATCAAGTAACCTAGACATCACTCTCTACGCCAAGCGGTGCCCGGCAGGAGACCTGGGTCAAGAAAGTCAAGTAAGCTAGAGGAAAGATCACGGATGGGTTTTTGTCTACGATTTTTTCCCCGGGTGGTTGAATCCGACTAATGGTCCTAAAAGATTAGGAGAGGGCTTAGTAAAACAGAAATTAGAAGTTTTAGTGACTTTGAAAGCGACCAAAAAGACTTTTCCAAGGAAAATGACACTTTTTGCCATTTTTTGGCACCCAACTACGGTTTTGATGGAAAAAACAACCAAATTACTATCGAATGAAATCCTTTGAGATACCCAACGGTTTTAAAATATCTGAGGTCCATAATCTGAGCTACCAAGTGGCTGAAGAACTAATACTGAATGGTGGAACATTCGTTTACGGACATTCAAGTAGTCCAAACAAGATATTTTTTCTTATTTTTGTCCTATGTGTGGAGGTTTAGACGAGAGCGCTTATCACTTGATGTGGGAATGTGAGGAGCTGAGTGATTGGAGACTGGAAGTGTTTGGTAGAGGGGATTATGATTTTGAGCGGTTGGTGAATTTGAGTGCGGATGAGTGTTTTATGGGTATCAGAAGCTTGGCACAATTCCTTCGTCTCGCAATGAATCAGAGAAGTAGATTTCTGTAGGATTATGTTAGGTTATATGCAATTTCTTTGTAATGGTTCTTTGTTTATATTTTTTGCCATTGCCTATGGACTTTTAGCGCAAATAATTTCTATTCTATATGGCTAATATTGACATTTTTTTTATGTTGCATTTAAATAAGTTGATCCACTTAATTTTTCGTAAAATTATATTCGGTGATGCATAATTGTACATCAGCCATTAACGACAAGGGGCAGTGGTTCATTTTGTAGGCTTTAGGGGGCTGCCAGATGGCTGAAAGACTGTATTTGAACGCCTGAGTTACCTAACTCTCTATGAGCCATACAATAAATTTAGAAAGGGAGTTTGTATGTGTATGTGTGGGGGGATAGGAATTAATATTTCCTCTTTTATTTAGACTAAGCCAGTATTAGGGTGCTACGGGGTGATAGCTCTGTTTTCATTGGGGAAAATATTTCTGATTTTTTTAAGCCTGCTTTTTATAATTCTCTGTTTTATTTTTCCAAATTTTGTTACTAAAGTCTTATGTTTTATACCTAACTTTATTTCTTTGGTGTGGTCACTATAACACGGAAGTACCGATAGTCTTAAACAAATTTATAAACATTATTTGAAACTAGAAAATACTTAAGACGACCAGAAAAAAAAATGGCTAATATTATTGAATTTATATAAATATGCATATCAATTAAATATATGGAATTAAAATAACTACTTCAAGCATATAAAATTATTATTTTGAGCTTTTTGGTGTATTTTGTGTTTGTTTTAGTATTTTAGAGAGCAATGTTTGAATTACAAATTTTAGAAAAATTCAAAAAATAATTTTAAGTAACTAAGGGGAAAATCTATTTTTAAATATGAAATTCAACTAAATTGCTGGTATTACTGTATTAATTTGTCAATTTATTATAGGCACTCAAAATAGGTGCTCTAACTACAAATTTCATTCTGATTACTTCTTCTCATAAATGAACAGTTCAGGGAACACAACTAGACTAAAGGAATTTTGAGAAATTCTGATTTATACATAATTAAGCATGCATTTTAGAGTCTGAAATCACTTTATCGAAAACTCCTCTTGGTTAAGCCAAAGAATTGTGCAGCAATACCAATAAGTTTTTATTTATGCAATATATGAAAGGGGCGTATATGAAAGGGGCTGTGCCCTCCTCAACGCCTCGCTCTTTACGCTAAAGTTTGACTTTCTCACAACTCTTATTTTTTTTAAACAACAAAAAACTTTAGCGTAAAGAACGAGGTGTTGATGAGGGGACAGCCCCTTTCATATACGAAATAATTTCTGTTCGTTTTAAGTTTTGACGTCGTTCCTTACTTTCAGTTAAAAAAACTTTTTTTTTTAATTTTAGGAATTGTGCAGCAATATCAATAAGTTTTTGTTTGTGCAATAAAAATCTCTAGAAATACAGGACTTATATGAATTTAAACTTTAACAATGGTGTATTGTGGTTAAACAGTTGGTTTCTGGTTAAACAGATTTTGGTTAAAATTAATAAATATCAGGCGATTCTTGTGTTTTACAGCATCAATTTCTGGGTAGTAATATAACAAAATCATATTCTTACTTATATTTATTTTATGCATTATAAACCTGGTCCATATACTATAATTGACTGCAAAGGGATTGAAAATTTCAGAAAACTGTCAAATTTTCCGAATTGTAAAATTGTTCAAAAGGGATAAACAGCCAAATTATAGGATAATTTTGGAATATATGGAAAATGTTGTAAAATCTCGAGGATTCTATAAGAAAGTGAGTCCTATTCTCTTTCCACCCTGTGTGCTGCCGTAGTTGAAATGTTGCTTTGTTCAATAAAATAAATCACTGAGCTGCTTTTGTTTTAAAAATTTTGGTTTATATCTAACTAATACAATACAAAAGTATGCTTTTAGCCCTTAATTCTCATCCTAAGCTATTTATTTGGGTTTTGTCTTTTCGGATAACAAAGCTAAACTGAATCATTCTAGAAAAATTCAAAAGCTATGCTAAGCAATTATTAAGCACAGTTTTATCTAAAAGCTTTATCTAGAAAAACGAGAACAGATTATGAGGTGGCATGCATAATTTAATTACTGTATGTAACAATTTAATGCAGGTATTAAAAATGTCTGTTGTTAATCATTCATTTTGTGCTTATCATTTGTATTTAAATATTTCAGAGAACTTTACTTCCAGATTCTTAAAGACTTCACAAAATATTAAATAATTTTGATGCATTATATTAACCAGAGGTGTAAGTTCGTCAAAATCACTAGCGAGGGCAAAGTTTGAGCTAATTTTCCCAATTTAAGTGAAAATGAAAGTGAAAACGGAAAAATGAACCATATAGTACCATAAGCGTAAAAATGTTTTAAAGAAAACAGACTGATTTCTGTGGATGCTTGAATTATGCAGGCTTATCTTAGTTTTGACGATATTTTTGAAGAAACTTTGTTTCAGATGGGGGGGGGGCAAACTGGAGTCTGAGGAAGGGAAAACATAGGTCTCTGAGGGGTAGTTGCCCTACCCCTTCCCCACTATCCCACAGCAAGTTACACCCCTGATATTAACTATAAATACCGTGTAAAGCGAAATGAATTGAATGCCATCCCTACCGTACTATGTACTACAGCACCGTACTATCCCTACAATATAGTGCAAATTTTCATCTTGATTTCCTATGAACATTAAAAATGAATGCTGCAAGCAGTTTAAGTAAAGATTTTAAGATTTTTGTTTATATTTTCACACCTCAAGATTAAAACTCAACTGAAGAAATATAAAGAAATTTCAATTAATTATTTTATGTATTTTAATTAATTATTCAGTGGCATTCTAAGTAAGAAATAGTTTTAAAAACAAATTAAGAGGCTATACGTTAAGATTCTAGAATTAAGAGACTGAAGAAATGTTAAGAAATTGTGATTCATCCATTTATATATTTCAATGAATTGTTCAGTGTTGGCTTTTGTTAACCTTTCATTTTGTTGTTGTCACTTGTATTTGAATATTTAAGAAACTTCTACGGCCAGATTATTAAAGACTTCACATTATATATTAAATAATTTTTATACATTATACTAACTATAGAATTATGTGTAAACTAAATTGAATGTCTCGCAGCATTATATAAACTTTTGTCTTGATTTCATATCAACAAATGACTGCTGTAATGTAGTTAAAATAAAGATTTTGATGTTTTTGTCTATATTTTCACATCTGAAATAATAGAACTTGACTGAAGGAATGCCCAAAAATTTTATTTAATTATCTTATATATTTTAATTAATTATTCAGCAGTATTCTAATTAAGAAATAGTTTAAAAAACAAATTAAGTGGTTAGATGTGCTGCAAATATTTGGTAGTATATAGCAATACTGTATAAAGCTGCGTCTCAATTTAATATAGGAATTAAAAATTACTGTTCTAAACACTTACATAGTTCATTTTGAGCTTATTGCTTCTATTTGAGGATATCAGAGGACAAAACTCGACTGAAGATTTTGGAAAAATTTCGCTTTATATAGACCTAAAAATCACACATAAATTCGTAAGCTTTTCACCATTCGGTTCTAATATTTAAGTCTGAAAACTACGTATTAAGATCAATGACTTCTATTGTGCAATGATTATAAAAAAAAAATAGTTCCTAGAAATGCAGTATAAGCTTGATTATAAACTCTGACAAATGGACCAACCGGTTTGTGGTAATAAATAGCGATCCTTGGTAAAAAGCGATCCTTGTCTGTAGAAAGTAAAAATTTAACAAACTAAAATCTAAACGACAAAATTTTGATAACATTACACCATACCAACATAAAAGCATCGATGTGAAAACAAACAGAACTTTCAAAATTGCTAGATTTAAAGATAAAATATGTTTTTTCCAAATGAAATTAAGTATCCACATTAAAACTGCAGAACTAACCGAAACTGTTTTGTATTTGAGCAGGGATACCTCCTCCTCGATCCCCCTCTTTATGATATTATTCTATATAGATGTGTTGAAAGTATTTACGAGTACAAAAAACATGCGACCACTTTCTTTTTAAAAAACTTAAAACCAAAATTTTATTGTTTAAAGATGCAGATTAACAATTTCTTCTGTTACAGAGAATAAACTATTGGAACACAATTTCTGCTCCACCTGCATAGGTACTTGATGAGTTGTTCTTAATACATTAGGGACAAAAAGTCAAACATTAGTTTAGAGAATGAGGGGCAGAGGAGGAATAGTCCCTTCACATACGGATTCTATCCCCTCCTCCGTTCCTCATAGTTTACTATCCTCTTGTATATATATATATATATATATATATATATATATATATATATATATATATATATATATATATATATATATATATATATATATATATATATATATATATATATATATATATATATATATATATATATATATATATATATATATATATATATATATATATATATATATATATATATATATATATATATATATATATATATATATATATATATATATATATATATATATATATATATATATATATATATATATATATATATATATATATATATATATATATATATATATATATATATATATATATATATATATATATATATATATATATATATAGATTCCTGCCACTCGGCAAGTGGCAGGCTTCTATATATATAGATTCTCACTAGTCCTCTAGACGCTGACAATTTGAGCCTTTTCTTGATGTCATGACGTCCAAATGGACCTTAAATTAAAAGTAAGGCCTTTGTAAAATCTTTTTTTTTTTATTGGACCTTTAAATTTTGCCTCGTATTGTCTTTTGTCATCATGAAAGACACATCGCCGAACCTTTTTTATTTTTCATTTGTTCAGGTGGTGGGACTAAAACTTCTTTTTCTTCCAACGATTTATCTTTTCCAGGTTTTGATTTTAAAAGGTATGGAAAGCATTGACGACCACCTGTGTTTCTGTTAATTGTTCAGGTGGTGGGACAAAAACTTCTTTTGCCTTGGCTTGTCTTTTGTCATTATGAAAGACTTATCGTCGAACTTTTTGTTTCTTTTAATTGTTCAGATGGTGGGACAAAAACTTCTTTTTCTTCCAACGATTTATTCAGTCTATATTTTTGATTTTCAAAAGTATGGTAGGTATGGATGACCTTATCCATGTCCTAATTCTAAACACAGTCATCATTTCTATCATTTTCAATTTGTTTGGTTCGTTACACCTCGTCTTATCTGACGTCATTATGAAATACGTATCGCCGAACCTTTGTTTTTTAACATAGGTACGAGGAACGCGGCAGGGTTCTATATAAAGATTCTTTTTAAGGTTTTTGAACTGTTGTAATCCCTTTTTAAAATCCAAACAAATATTTTTGCAATTACCAGCCACCGGGCCCCGGCACTTGACACGCGGCAGGCTTCTATATATAGATTCTCACTGTCGCTTATCTTCTAACCGCAGACAATTTGCTGTCTTTATATACTGAAGTCTTTTCAAAGATATTTGATTATTAAAGCAAGTCCGATTTCTAACAACGATGTCTACTAAGCTTCAAACTTTTTGTTTTATTTTTTAAGGTTTTTGAATTTTTGTAATCCCTTGTCAAAATGGAGAATCATCGTTTGTAATAATTGCAAATTTTCGTTTTTTGGGCTTTCCTACTAACATTATATAACTGATTGCTTTCAAAAAGTTATCTTTATGAAGGTTTTTTAATTGTTGTAATCCCTTGTTAAAATATGTACAAATATTTTTGTCAATTACCAGTTTTTTGCTCTATACGTAATTTAACGTCTTTTCATATTGCAGTCTTTACAAAAATATTTGATTATTGAAGCTTCCCAGATTTCTAGCAAGTATATGCAGCCTACTAAAGTTGGAACTTTTGGTTTTCTTTTTTAAAGTTTTTTAATTGTTGTAAATCACTCGTAAAACTTTCAAATCATCATTTCTAATAATTGCAAATTATCGTTTTTTGGGTCTTCCTGCTGAAATTATATAATTTGTTGCGTTCAAAGCTGTAAGCAACGCCAACGCCTCCTCAACGCCTCACTCTTTACGCTAAAGTTTTTTATTGTTTAAAAAAAATAGAGTTGTGAGAAAGTCAAACTTTAGCCTAAAGAGCAAGGCGTTGAAGAGGGGACAGCCCCTTTCATATACGGAATAATTTCTGTTCGTTTTAAGTTTTAATGTCGCTCCTTACTTTCAGTTAAAAGAACTTGTTTTTTTATTTAATTATAGTAAAGATCGATGTGGGTATAATGTATTATTATTTTTTTTTTGTTTTTTAGACCCTCCCCCACTACCAGGAAAAATCTCTCCTGAAAATGTCTGTACTGTATACTTCCCAATAACCAATACTATATGTTAACATTGGGTAAAGTTCATAACTTTCAGCCCTCCTCCCGGGAACTTCGGGGGATTAAGTCATCCTAAAAGACATACTTATAATATTTTCGAACATGCTGAACAAAATGACTATCTCAAAATTTTGATCAGGTGACTTTGGGAAAACAATGAGCGCGGGAGGGGGCCTAGTTGGCCTCCATTTTTTGTCACTTAAAAAGGGCACTAGAACTTTTAATTTCCAATCCAATGAGCCCTCCCACGATATTCTAGGACCACTGGGTCGATACGATCACCCCTGGGGAAAAAAAAATAATAAAAATAAACACTAACAACAATAAAAATAAAAAAAATAATCTTTCTTCTGGCAAAAAATGCAAAATTCCAGATTTTTGTAGATAGGAGCTTGAAACCTCTACAGTAGGGTTCCCTGATACGCGGAATATGATGGTGTGATTTTGATTAAGGTTCTATAACTTCTAGGGGGTTTTTCCCTCTTTTTTTGAAAATCAGCCAAATTTTCTCAAGCACGTAACTTTTCATGAATAGGGCTCAACTTGATGAAACATATATATTTAAAATGAAAATTAAAATTCGATTCTTTTGGTGTATCTATTTGCATCAAAATACCGTTTTCTAGAGTTTCGGTTACCATTGAGCCGGGTCCCAATAACCAATACTATATGTTAACATTGGGTAAAGTTCATAACTTTCAGCCCTCCTCCTGGGAGCTTCGAGGGATTACGTCATCCTAAAAGTCATAGTTATAACATTTTCGACCATGCTGAACAAAATGGCTATCTCAAAATTTTGATCTGGTGACTTTGGGAAAAAAATGAGCGTCGGAGGGGGCCTAGTTGCCCTCCATTTTTTTTGGTCACTTAAAAAGGGTACTAGAACTTTCAATTTCCGTTCCAATGAGCCCTCCCACGATATTCTAGGACCACTGGGTCTATACGATCACCCCTGGGGAAAAAAAAACAACAAAAAAACAAAAAACAAATAAACACGCATCCGTGATCTTTCTTCTGGCAAAAAATGGAAAATTCCACATTTTTGTAAATAAGAGCTTGAAACTTCTACTTAGGGTTCTCTGATACGCTGAATATGATGATGTGATTTTCATTAAGGTTCTATAACTTTTAGGGGGTCTTTCCCCCTTTTTTGAAAATCAGCCAAATTTTCTCAGGCGCGTAAGTTTTGATAGGTAAAATTAAATTTGATGAACTAAAATTAAACAAAATTGGTATCAAAATTCCGTTTTTTAGAGTTTCGGTTACCATTGAGTCGCTCCTTACTTACAGTTCGTTACCACGAACTGTTTGAAAATGTAAAGCCTTCCAATCACTTTCGTCCATTAAAAAGGGCACTAGGCCTTTCTATTTCCAATCAAAAGTAGGAAGGCATTATTGACTCTGGGGGGGGACTCCATATATGGGCATAGAATCCAGACAGAAGTTTACAACATTGCCGGATAAGAAAGATACTATTTGGTACTTTTAAAGTACCTTTTTCAAGGTTAATCAGGGAACTTGGAAATACTGTGGGAAAAATACACATGCACACTGAATATGAGCGGGACAATGTTATTGATCCACGAAGGGGACAAGATCAGACTAGATTTCTGGGAAATTGATTGGATAATCGACGGGGAATTCTAATGTACTCCATGAAGGGGACCCAAGGGGACTATATTTCTGGGAAATTGATTGCATAATCGACAGGGAATTGTCGAGTCTAACGAGACAGGGTCAATGACACCTTTTTCAAGATCAATCAGGGAACTTGTAAATACTGCAGGGAAAATGCGCATGCGAAATTAATACTAACGGGACAATGTTGTTGATCTATGAAGGGGACATGATCAGACTAGATTTCTGGGAAATTGATTGCATAGTCGACGGGGAATTCTAATATACTCCACGAAGGTAAGTAAGTAAGTAAGTAAGTATGACGGCACTAGACCCTTAAGATCCAAACCGGCGGTGCTGATCTCCGTTTCGTGGCCCTTCAGCCAGGAAGTGCAATGGGGGCTGGGGGCCAGCCATCCTGTGCTGCAATGGGGGGCTGGGGACTCCACGAAGGGGACCCAACTGATACTGGAAGAGCTTTAATGTCCTTGGTAAAAGCCTGGAAGAGATTTAATGTCCTTGGTAAAAAGCCTAGAAGAGATTTAATGTCCTTGGTAAAACGTCAGGAAGAGATTTAATGTCCTTGGTAAAAGTGTTCTTTCTCGACCAATCATGGAACTTGGAAATACTGAGGGGAATATGCAGTGTAGACGCAGGGATAGAGAAGAGAAATCTGGAGGAAATGAGGAGAAAAATCATGCATGATATGGAGAGAAATTTATACAGATTGCAAGCAAGCTCGCATAAAACAACGTTTGATACGACAGAAAAGGAAGATCGAAAGAAGAGACAGAGAAAAGTCGGCTTTCTCTACAGAGATATCTCAAAACATACTATAAAAGACAGTGATGAAAACTCAAAGAAAAATGTGCATAGTGCAAGATATAACACTGAATATTATAATGAATATGATGTAAGAGAAGAGAAAAGGTGGCCATTTAAGACACAACATAAGAGTTTGTTCTATGAAAAGGATTTTAAACATCGAAAATTGGGCTGGAAGAGCTCTCATAGAGCATTTTACGTTAAATCTCATTATTGATATGCTTGACGAGTTCTGTATCGTAATCATATAATAAATTTGATTCGAAATCGAAAATGTCACCCATTTGTTAGAATGTAAGGTTATCGAATATTCTTGAAGTAGAACGAATCATGGTTAGTCTAGAATCAGCAGTGAGAGTGATAGGATTGAAAAATGAATAAATTTGAGAAAGAGAGAATTAGATCGAATCTTGTGATTATGGAAAAACATTTGATTCTGGATGACGATTTTCTCGAGTAATCCCTTTAACGGAGGATATTCCCACAGGAAAAACGTGACAATGTAATGAAAATTGATTCTCCCCCATTGGACGATTTTATGAAGCTTTTACAATATGAATCAAATTCTTATACTCAATTTATTGATATATTAATTGAAACAAAGCAGAATAATATCGTGGATATACTTTTGAAAACATTCCCATAGATTTAATGTAGATGGCTCCCCCACCGAAAGCGGTAGCGTCACAGAGTTACTCCTCTCCAATTCCCCTCTGAATTTATCCAATGAAGATCAGTTTCCTTTTAGCTGTGAGAGAGTTGACATCGAAAACCAAAAAAAAAAAAATGTTCTATACATGTCCACTATGCATGTACACTCTTGGCAGTTTGTCATCATGTGAGAATTGTACAATTATTGGAGACTATAATGAAACGTGCAAATCATGCAATCCTTGTAAATTATATAGAGGATATGCAGTACAAATTAAAGGATGTAATTCATGTCTTGAAGAGGTTTGTGACTCTCACCCTAGAGGACATCTATGCTCCAATTACCACTATGACAAATGTGATCAGTGGGAGAATACTTATCCCGGTATGATTGGAAAGAAACCCAAACGGGATTTTAGTTTATTTCTACAAGATTAGTATCGTCATGTATTTAAATTATTTTTGGACGAAGAATCAGGTCTACGATTCAACTGTTGGGGTAACAAGACAATCTGGTTTCTACGTCATCATTGTGACGACACTGCCTATTATGACTATAAACCTAGTGATTTTTATTTGGTGTGATTCACCATTTGAAAACACTGTATGTGATATTGCATCAAAAAGCCAGATTGAAAGACGTGAATTTCATAATATGAATGCAAATAGTATCATTGACTATACAAAGAGATATGACAAGAGTGAAATTACATTATACTGTAGAAAATGTGACCCTGACTTTGCAGCCAATCAAGATCAATATAAAGTGAATTCAAATGATCTACCAGCATTAGTGGTTCACGGCAGTTGCCTATAAACCGAAGAAGAAATCATAAGTGAAGAATAAAGACATTTTTGTATATATACATTTCTTTATTAATAAACAAATTCACATACATTTTTAAGCACTTTACTCGTGGGGAACTAAAATCAAGATTATAATGGTCTGCGAGGATATTTTCCACCATAAAGTCGTTCAAACGTGGATTTTCTACATAAATGTTGAGAAACTGATTGTAAGTATAGCCATGACATCTGAACACGAAATATAGTAGCGCATGGAAACCACAGCTTTTAGTCGTCAGGTCCTATACTCTCTTCCGATTTTGAATAATAGCTGCTCACAATATAGTTGCTGATGTGTGGAATGTAGAATGTATAGGGTAAGCCGAGAGGATCAAAAAATTCAATCGTCTTCATTGTTTGAAAGATGCACAACCAATGGCCAGTATTCACAGTCGACGGACTGCTATTAACAATGATTAGGGTATTGTTGGAACTTAGAATTTTTCCAAGAAAGTCCAAGGGCAGACAATAGGATCTGTGTTTGGACATGTCGGGGTCTAAATTAAATACATTGATTATTTGACTGGTGTTCATGGTGCAAGATCTAGTAGAACACTGCCTTCGGGAGTGATTTCCCAATAGGATTCAAATTGATTTAGCGAGATTAGTGCAGTACTCTCAGCTAATGGGTCGGCGAATGTACACTCTAAACGAACACTCCCCGTTCGTACTATACTCATATCCTGGGTGCCAGAAAAATCCAATACAATGATACCATGTGTTTTAGCGAACATGTCTTCGGTTACACCATTTTCAAATAGCTGTGAATCATGATCTAGGGTTTGCATGGTCAACTCATACAATGTCGTATAGGATTTATCAAAAGATGGATTGTAGAGTGGGATTCCATTTACTTTACACACAAGAGATGAAAACACAAACATCTCAAATCTAAGTTGCTATCCTGTCCACGATCCTTTTGCACTACCAGTTTTTACAAATGCCAATGCTAATTTTGATGGAATTTTGCCATTGATAAAGGATGGGCTAGTCAAGGTGCGCGAGCCAGTGGCAATATGAGGCTGATTGGTGATTGTATGAGGAACAAGTAGTTTAATATACTTTCCACTGGGTCACATTATTTACACTAACAAAGCAACATAGCTCCTAACCTGTTGTTTGAGTACATTTAGCATTGCCAACGTTAGGGAGACAGTTACATCAGAATTGAAAACAAGGTCTTTTCGTAAATTGAAATTGGATGGAGAAAGTGTCAGTTTTATATTCACTTTCATAATGAGTGGTAACCATTCGGGTATATTAAATTTTTCAAAATATATTTTTGCAACTAGATATAATTCACTAGTTGTAGCATTTTTTAAGTGCATCTGTACTATCAGTATTAGTAATATATTCATATCCATTGGAGGTGCCTCTCAATTCCTTGTATGGCTTGAGTGTTATCAGCATGAATTGCATATAGATTGTATAATTTGAGAGATTGTTGCTTGTGCTCACCAGCGTGTCATTTATGTAGAAAATGATTTGACGAAATAATTTATGTAATATACAATTTTCATAGGATATTCCATTGGCAAAAATTGGCAATGTATTTTCGGATTTCCTGACTTTCATTTGTAAATCTATAAATTTTGAAGACATTTCCATAAAGTAGTCTTCATTGAAATAAATTTGAAAGTGAATATTATCGGAGAGGGGTTGTTGTGGATAAAATTGTATATAGTATCCATGTTTTACACTCACATCGACATTTTCTGCATTGAATAGATTTAAAGATGAAGTGATTGAAGGTTGGGAATCCTTATGTGGTAGATATGACATCTTAGGAAAAAAAAAAATCTAGTTTCGATCCAACAAGTCTCTTTTTGGGGTTTCTTTTTCTACATTTTACTGTGCGTGTCGTCCTTTTCCTTCATTTCTTTGACAATGGTGATGTCTTTCGTTTCTGACCTGAGTAGAGACTGTTGAGTGGTACACTGTTTTTTGACGTTTTTTAAACTTTTTCCATTTTGTTGAGATTTCAATTGTTCGCTAAGGGTTCGCACACTGGACCAAAGATTTTCCGAAGCACTTTTTTTTAAATCCTTGCCAGAGCTCCAATAGTATAGCATAGAGGATGCAAAATCTGTCGCAGCCAGTATAATATATTTTCTAGCCAGAGGTAGTGCAGAGCGAAACAGCTTAGCAAACGAACTGCCAAAACCATAGCCAGACATTGATGAACGACCTTTGTAATAATCTATTTCATTGCTCACTTGTATTAGACCAAGAGTATAAAAAAGCAGTCAATATCAGGAAAAAAGAATACCACTTTTCTATTAGACATCTTCTTTGTTTTAAACACCAACAACGATTGTTTGAAAATGGCATGTAACCACATCCAAACCTTTTGATATTGCTAGGGTATCACCTAAATTAGTTGTCAGTGTCAACTGGCAGAGTTCCAAATAGGAAGTGTTTACGGGGATATACTGAAGATGCTTTATATTGTAATGGCGAATATGTTCTTGATTGGTTTTTCGTTCAAGAACTCGTAGGAGGGGGACATTGCTATTGCCCACTCTGGATGTTTCAACAAATGAAGCGTAGAGAAATATACATGTGTCCGTAGAGAAGGCAGGCGGGTAGTCAGCAAAAATAAAATCAGTGTCTCCAGCACTTTTACCATTGATTATATTGAGCAGTAAGCCATGAACATCTTTTAGATTATCATTGAGAATAAGCTTTTCATCGGCAATGGGTGAACTAATGTAGATATTGCCCTCCTCCTTTGAATATTTGAAATGAAAGGCTCCTTTTTTACGAGCGGAAATTCTTTTATTAATAGAACGACATAAATCATTCATACAGGTGAGTTCTTCATAGGGTAATTCAATATATGTATAATTCATCCAATCGATCTCTTCAATTTGTTCTTGATAACCTGAGGGTGGCTGCCAATCATAGGGTCTAATTTTTATGTCATATTTCCGATCTTTTCTCAGGATATCATATGTATTTTTGAGAATACTGTCGACAAGAGCCACTTCATATGCGCCGTCAAATTTGATGGTGGGGGAGAGTTTCGTCCAAAAATCACTTGTTCTATTCAAATCATTGTAGAGAGGATCAGAAACATTGGACATGAATGTCACATAGAAATTATTGGGCATTGTTAATTTCTTCAACTGCAACCTAAGAATCAACATCAGAGTTTTATCCTAGCCAGCGAACAAGCAACTGTCTCTTGCCCTTGAGAGTACGACTCTTTATTATCTTTTCAATTTGATAAATTCCACTAGTTTTTCTAACTTTTCATAGTTCGTATTCATAAAAACCGCCGAGAATCTCGTCATCTTTGCTGTCTCGCAGGCGATATGTTGTGGGTTCAGTGTCTAGGATTTTGGAAACTTTAAATAGTTCAGTGCTCCATAAATAATTCCCCTTTTCAAAAATATTGCTGGCTCTGTTAATTCGAACAGTATTACCAACATTGAATTTCTTTTTCATAATTTTTTTTCACTGGAATATTGCTTTAGAAAAGTATCAAATGTATTTTCACTGCTTTGAACTTCCCGAGGTCTAACATTGGACAGAGATCGATGTGGTCGTTGGTTGTATAGTTGCATGATTTTATCTAAATTATGAATGAAAGCAGCAGTATTTTTCAGCGTGCAATATCTTGAAATTAACAGACGAATCGTTCTTTCAATTGTTCAGCCAATGCAGAGTTTATCGGGCTGTGACTATGAGAGAGCGTTGTATTACATTTCAATAGACCTTTTGCACATGAGGATTAAGAAATTCGCCACCGTGATCCGATTGAATTTTTCTATAGCAATCCTGTTCAAGAATAATTTCTAAAGTCTGAGCAACTTCAACACCTCTCTTTGATTGCAATGGAATGGCATAGGCATAGCGACTAAAGACACTGATTGCCACTAGAATATATTTGTAGGGTATATTGTGACGCCGTTGAATCGTGTCTAAAGTTAAAATATCAGTTTGCGTTATACGCAGAGGGAAAAAGGCTTTAGTTTGTCGATATTGTTTGCCACGAAGCATGCGATTCCGATGCGTTTAACTCGGTTCATTTTCTAGATACTCTTTTACATTTTTTAATGTGCTACCATCTATGTCAGATGCAACTTTAGAAAGCGTTGTGGGGGAGATTGGAATCCCTGCTTCACCAATATTTTCATAGACATGTTTTAAAACTTCATCCATTTTGAACGCAAACACGTAGTGTAATGTCCACTCCCCTTTTGCACACTGGTGAATCAATACGTCTTCGCTTTTGTCTAGCAGCCACCATCGTTGGTGTTATAAAATCATTCCTGCTGCTGCTATTATTTTCCAAGATTGAATTAAAATATTTTTCTTCTTTAAATATTGGCATTGTTAGAGGACTATATTCTCTTAATTTCTTTAGAATTTTCTTATTGCCAATAAGACTTTTGGGAAAGTTTGATGCATTTAGAAAGGTGTATAGATTATTGTCAAATTTTAAAAGTCCTTTACGATTCGTCACCATATCACAAATTAAATCCACTAGATTATAACTTTTTCCCTGAATTATAATTGGTTTCCCCGTGCTATCGACTTTAACTTGATAATCATCACCACCACTTTCCAGCATGAGATATGATAATGCTCTTTTACTCTGTTCTCGATAGGTCACTGGCAATAGGTTTTCAATTGATGTCACTATGGAATTAAATTCCTTCTTCTTTAATTGCAGTGCAGAATCTTGAGGAGATGTTACCTGTTTAGCGGGATATGCGACTGTGGCGGGTCTCACATGATAAGACCTATGTTTGTCCAAACGTTGCAGTTCATCTTGAAATAAAACTAACTTCTTACGATCGGCAATACTTACATCATTAATAGATTTGGTTAGACTGTCCTTAAAGTATTCCACGGGTGAGAGGAAAAGTTCTATTGGAGCTCTATCTAGAGAAAACTGTTTACAAGTCCTGTGATTATTGTCAGTAAAAGTGTAAAAAAGCTACCGCCCGCTTGAAGGAGACGTTTTCTTTTAAATTTTTTTATTTTGTTCTGTCAATCCAATGCACTTACAGTTGAATGATGTTGCTTTGTCTGCTGTCTAACATATTCTGGCAAGTGTATATTGCCCTCAGTTAAAGTTAAACAAATTTCAGATATTAGATTAATGAAATCATTGTCAACACCATGCTTGAGTATGGCCTTCCTTAGTAGAGGTTTTGAAGTGCCTAAAACGGAAAATAAATGCCGTTGTTCGTTTAGTTTCTTCAGTGTCATGATGCCAACTAATATCCTTTTATAGTCTTCATTGGAATACATATTGTAATATCCTTGTCGACAATGACCTTGACAGCGCTCAAATACTCGGATGCTTTCAGACTAAGGTACGTCGAAATAAATTCATAGGCCTTACTTGTTATCTGACCATGCGCTAGCAGCAGACACTCGAAGGCGCAGGAGTATTTATATCTATGTAGAGCTATAAGAGAAATAGAGTCACGAACAGCTTCGTAGATAATATAGATGGTGCAATTCAAAGCAAGGGTTCTCATACATTTGCTCTGACGAAACAGATTGTGTAGAACTAGGGTTATGGAAATGTGTTCATGATGAGAGCGAAGGGTAAAGAGCTGTGGCATTTCCTGTGAGAACTGTTCAATTGATTCAGCCAAAGCATCAATAATCAGCCATGAGTATGGTTCAATGCTATTGAAAACATCAAGTCCCTGTATGAATTGTATTGGCATGGATGTGGCAATAGCTTTTATTTGATCGTAGGCCTCCTGCCAAATACTATAGTAATAATAAATTTCTTTGGATTTTCCAAAAACATTTTATTACAATTTTGAATAATCTTAACTAAAAGTGTCATTTTCCCTGAAATTGACGGGCCACACAGAAACGATCTGAATGGTGTTATTAATTGATAAATACTGCTGCTGCTGTTGACAACAGTTGGACTATAACTAACTGTAAACCATACTTGTCCAATGAAAACATTATAATTTTGCCATATATCTATCTAGTACGTCAACAACAAAAACATATTTCTTTCATTTATTAACATCAACTTGAAATACAGCAACAATAGCACACACTATTTGTTCAATAACAATAGCAACAGCATTTTTCATTTATTGACAAAAACACTTTTTTTGTACAGCAAGAACAGCACACACTATTTGTTCAACAACAATAGCAACAACAGCATTTTCCATTTATTTTCAACAACAACAGCAATATTTTTCATTTATTAACATCAACAACTTAAAATACAACAACAATAGTACACACTATTTTTTCAACAACAATAGCAACAACAGCATTTTTTCATTTATTAACAACAACACTTTTTGTACAACAATAGCAACAACATTATTTTTCATTTATTGTCATCAAAAACAACTTAAAATACAACAAGAACAATAGCAGCACAGTTGAACACTAAGAAAATATGAGAAACCTGACAATTGACACCCTTTAAACATGAGAATCTTACCCCAAGAGCCTCCACCCCCCGGGGACCGCACGGATGGCGGAAAGTGGGAAAAACTTTATACAATAGCCGCTGCTGCTGCTGCAGTTAATTGATGGTACTATTTGAGCATTTAATTTATCCAGACCAAGTTGGTTGCGATAGTCTACACTTTCAACTAGGTCTGAAATTTGATAGTGGCCTTGGAGGAGTACTTTTACAACATTCTCGAGCACAAAAACATTGTCAGATATACATGACATGGTATTTTTTCAACTCTAAGAGTATAGTTTCTATACTGCAGAGAGGAAATTGCTAGCACTTTTGCTCTTGGCACTAGACAACTATCTATACAGTTTCTGTAGACACTCATGTTGAAATTATTTTTAACAGAGTGTGTAGGCACCCTTTTACACGCCTGCTTTACATCCTTGTCGTGTGTTTCTACACAATTAACTTTAGGACCGGGGAACACCCCATTGGATATTAAATAACTCCCCGTCTCTGATTTTAACATTAATAGCTGATTGGAGGCTTGACGTTTCACCAACTCGGGGTAGAGGGACGCATTCCAGTTAGTGAAATCCGTCCACGAGTTGAGATGGACCCCTTTGTCCGAATAATTTAATAAATCCCTGGTTTTAATTTTTAACAACAGATAAACTGTGTCCCCATAATAAACTTGAACCTCGCCCTCCCTTGGCCATTTTACCTTACACATGTTGTCAAAGGATGACAACATAAGTTTTTTGGACATATCCAGTACTTAACTGCCTCCCGATATATTCTTGTTTAGAACAACATTTCTTTTCTTTCTCAGTAGAAGAACCATGTTCGGCTCTATGCTCGTGAATGTTGTAAAATTGGGATCGGCTATAATTCGTGCACATTTTTGGGGGCATGTTACGACGTCACAACGTGATCTAATTCGTACGCTTTCACACATTTTGCCAAAAGCTGAATTTAAAATAAGCTTGTATATTTCCTTTTCAATTTGACTTTTTGCCATTGAGCGTTTACCGACAAAGGACTCGATAAACGTCTTCAAGTATGGTTTCTAATTGAATTGAAGGGCCCTGTGTATTTTTGTGACCCTAAAACCACTCTTCACCATCCATCGCAAAAGCGCATGGTGAAAAACAATATTGTGTTTCGGGTCTAGATCTGCAATCAGTTTCTGCTTGGAGGGGGTTCAGTGCATACCCATATCATCGACCAAAGACCGATTGTATGGGCTCAAAGATTCCTTGGTCACTGGTCTATTGACACGCAGAAATACAATATCTTTGACACAATCGTGAGGTTCCAATGGTATGTGCCCATCAATTTCAAAGAACCATCCTTGTGGACCATTGTTATCAACGATGGGAATGTCGGGGAATTCAAAAGGATTCTCGAGCCATTTATAAATTCCAGACGGCAATGAGTAGTGAGACATTGCCGAGGGGTACAATGAGTTCATGTCAAGGAAAATTTCATTAGACTTTACACCGGTGTCTTGTCCAGTTGGATCCGTTGTTGAAACGCGATCTCCTTGAAAAACATACCCCCTCCTCATCGATCTTTCTACAAAAAGGTGTTGATCCACATCAGTGATCAACCTACTAATTTTTCCTCCCTACTAATTTTTAGAATCAAGTCAATCGCCAAATGTGGTGTTGAAAAGTCGAAGCCAATATCTAATCCAAACTCTGAATAAATTTGATCCGTCTTTTTACAGATAATATCTAAAAGAGTTAGTACGTCAATGGCCAAGTACATTCTACAATTATCCCCACCATTTTTAAAATTACCCTCAGCTCAAACCCTCACACCAAATTCATATTCTCCTCCGGTAATTTAATAATAAGTAAGTGAACTATAAAATACGTCCATTGGGGGTAGTTTCTCCTTACTTAAACCGGGTACAAGAACACTAATATTATTACACATATGTGCTTTTACAGGTCAGACATTTCACTGTCTGGAAAGTGCTGTTTAAGCAGAGGAAACCTATCAAGATTTTCGCTTTTCTGCACTTGAATCAATTGACTCAAAGTCTTGGGGAAAAACTCTATGGATCTAAAAACCGGATTTTATTCCAGCACGTATGCTCATTATTCACTACCTTCCATTTCAACTCTAGAAGAATTAGCCTCTCAGCAGATTTGGGGATAATATTGTAGGTACATGAATTGTTTACCCATGGACTATCTACTCCCCCTCCCTCCCTGTTCATACGTGTCAAAGGCGGTAAAATAAATTTCAAATCATAATTTGAATTGTAAATGAAAACCCGTATAAAAAACTGCAGGCTTACATTCACAATGCACGATTGGTGTGCTACCCCTCAAAAATTACTACCCCCTGAGTTTATTTCCTGCCATAAGTGATTATGATCTCTGACTTACCCCTTCCCCCCTCTTTTCCCCTTAGTCCTTTTCCCCTTTGTCCCCTCTTCAAATTCCCCCTTACAAACCCAGCATATTTTATGATTTTTAATCGCCAGACGATCCTCTGTGGACAACAACATCGGGTAATGGGTATTTCTCAAACGGGAAATAGCTCCATTTGAAGTGACAATTAATTTAGTTAATCCCTTGATCATACACTCATTCTCCTCCAATATCTTGAGTATTTCTAACAACTGCATTGTGTTAGAGTTGTCTCTTTGTGCTTGGGCATAGTAAACCACAATAGCTTGATGTTCTTTGATTCGATTCAGAAATCGAGTATCGTTCACATCCACTAGCCTATCTTCACAATCCAAACCTATTTTATTGCTTGGCAGGAGCGTATTCTGAAAATTTTTAAATCTTAAAGTAGCCCTGTCAGCCGAAACTGTTTCCGCCGATTGATAGCCATGGCGCCTGCAATTCTTCATGTGATTCTGTAACTTTAAATCAGTCCAAAATCTAGAGAGGCACGTTGGACAATAGTATCGTGTCCCTTGTGTTTTACTCTCCCCTAGAAGTTTAATGATATCTGTAATTGGTTTGAAGTGGCCAATTGAATTGGGTGCACTAGGTGGAGTGTATAACAACCAAACCCAGTGCTTCACCAATTCAATCGACGGGCCCCTTACTGGGAATATCACCCCCTTTTTATGAGAACGAATACCCTCTTGAAATTATGTTTCGTATTGCAGCACAGTAACGCCAATATTTAAATGGGCATTGGCCCTTTCAAAAATATCAATTGATCTGAGCATTATTGGAAATTTTCCCGCTAAACAAGATAAATCTACAGGGGAAAATCAGACCCCTCTTTCCTATGTACGGCCCAGTATTCCAAAGTTTTCTTTGTTGCGTCGTATTTCAGGGGTTCGGATGCTGATATGAGGATAGCGTACATGAAACATTTTTTGGCCTGTTTCGAAACAGATTCGTTGAACGCCCTGACATCCTTCTAAATCGGGATTATATTTTAAAACTATAGACCTTTACCCATGTCCCCCTCTTAAAATAAAATATTTTTTAAATTTACATATATATTTACACTTAAATTTTCAATAAATAAAACCACAGACCCCCTTTCCGTTCTCATTATAATTTTCGAGATGCGTGATAATGTTGTCTATCTACTGCATAAAAACTGTTTCATAATTTTCCAAATGAGGATAGACTACTAACATCTCGCCGTGTACATAGTGATCATACACCTCGCTTTTCCCTCATTCAAATAAAATATTTTTTAAACAATTGAAGCCTTAATAGAATCGCTACCCCCCCACAAATGAATCTGGTTTTCTAAAAGTGCGCGAATTTTTTCTACATATTCATGAACAATATCTATAGAGTCGGTTATAAAATTCCTCCTCATAAGTGAATTAAACGGATCCCCAAAGGTTGCAGTATAAACGACTATTGTATTTAATATCGAATTTGTTTGATGAAATTCTAGTAGTGTTGTAAATTGTATATCATTATCCTACTCCTCTTGTATATTATCATACCCTCCCCCACTTTGTTCAATAAAAGGGCTGTGAGAATCCATCGAAGTGAATTAATTTTCAATAAAATTTGTTTGAATAGGAACTATGTCTATTAAATCAGTGGGGGGATGGTTCTCAGTTAACTCATTGGTAAAATCAAATAAAATTTGTAACGTATTCGGACATAGAATTGGTAAGTCGCCCTCTGAACTAGCTACATTGCCTTGCTCAACTCTGCTATTATCTATACTGAAACAATTAGTTAATAAATTGTCAATATCAGAAGGTATTTCATCAGAGTTAACAATACCATGCCATTCATTATCATCGATAGCTGATGTTTCAATGTCCTGAATGTCACAAAACTCATTTGCCCCTTCAGTGAATTCATATAGCTCATGACTTGTTTCTTCAGTTGATGATGGGGAGAGAGAATATGGGACCAATGCAGTCTATATAAGAAAATAGCTTATTTTCAAAGTGTCTAAATCACCCTATTTTTAAAAATGGATTATTATTACTTACATATTATTAAAAACACGCTTAGCAATGTCACTATCTGTGTGCATATAGCACCATTTGGTTTATTTCAAAAACTGACATCTTGTATTTATTTCTATATCAATAACAATAGTGAAACTATTTTTCAGTTAGAAAATAGAATTTTAATACTCATAAATTTGCAATATTATACTATCTCAGCGAATTATCTAGTAGACAGAAAAATATGCAGCGCTTGTGCCACTCAAACACACACACACACACACACACAGACACACAGCACACACACACACACACACACACACACACACACACACACACAGACACACAGCACACACACACACACACACACACACACACACACACACACACACACACACACACACACACACACACACACACACACACACACACACACACACACACACACACACACACACACACACACACACACACACACACACACACACACACACACACACACACACACACACACACACACACACACACACACACACACACACACACATATACACACATACACACACATATACACACACACATAAACACACACAGACACAAAAACAAACAAAAAAAAACACAAAAACAAAAAAAAACAAATAAAAAAACACACACACACACACACACAAACACACACACACAAAAAAAAGAACACGGACACAAAAACACACACACACAGACACACACACACACACACACAAAAACACACACACACACACACACACACACACACACACACAATAAAAATGAAAATCATGACATTGCTATTGAATTTGCAATATTAATTATAGTATCTCAGCGAATTATCTAGTAGACCGAAAAATAAGCAGCGCTTGTGCTGTCTTTATATTTCCTTGGGAGAAAAATCTTTAGCGAAAAATTAAAAGATAGAAACTTACATTTAGATTTGCAGCTTGCATGTTGAGGGCTGTAGTGGCCATATCATTCTCGCCTTGTATTGGTCGTGAAGGGCCCGGCAATGCTTGATAGGGGGCGACCTCACAATCTTGTGCAGCAGTGACATTATGAGCAGCCATCCACTCTCTCTTTAATTTTCTACCAGGCTGCATTGGAGCCTGCATGGATGGGACTTGGGCAGGCAGAGCTGGTCTGGAAGAAGTTGAAGGTGCTGGCCAAGTGCCATACTGCACAACTGACGCCCTCATAGCGGTTTTATCATTAACTCTAGCCCTCTTTGATGGAGGGGGTATTGCTCATAATTTTCCTTAAAAAGAAGAGAAAATTTATTATAAAATAATGACTCCCCTTTTACAGAAGAAAAATTAGTACCCCCTTCTACAGAATTTATTGTAAGGCATAATTTTGTCAAGCATCTACTATTGCCCCAAGAGAAGCCCCTCCGCCCTTTTCAGCAAAGCAAAAAGTAAAATTTACGAGAAATACACTGCGAGAGTCAGTAGCTCTATGGTAGAAATGCTCCCATTTTCACCATTTGGAAAAAAATTTAAATACACTCCATGCAGGAATTAAATCCGTCAAAAAGTAGTCATATGTTAGAAATAACTGTTTCTATTTTTACCATTTAGAAAAAATTTAAATACATGCCATGAGATGCAACGCATTTTAAAGCAAAATGAGCTCTATTTTAAAGATTAAAAACTATCATTATTCCTCTAGGGTCAAAGGATGTATCAATTTAGATCATTTAAAAGGACCCGCGCTTCAATAAACCTTCTCATGGTAGGTATGTATCTTTTTCTTACAACCCCCCCCCCCCCTTCCCCATATAAACACTGAGTACTCAAATGGAAAACAAATACTATATGAAATTATTCATCATAAACAACACCTGACCTCCCCCTTGCAATTCATAAGATTTACTCTAGACAATTTGACTGGAAAAAAAGCATCTTTTTGTGAAACCACTGTAATGCTTAAGCGCAAATTTATAAGATTTAGCAAGCCGGATGTGCATTTGACGGGATGCAATAATTAAAGTTTTAACCTGTTTACCGAACAGATAAAGTCAGGTTAGCGGCTTAACGTCATAGGAGATCAGCATATTAATACCTAAGAGTTGACCCTTTTAGCTAGAATATAGAAAGCATAAAAATTGCATATATTTGTCGAAAAGGGAATTATTTCCAATGAAAGAATTAAAATCGTTAACGGTGGGGGGTTCACAAGGTAAACAAGAGCGTATTTTATGCTTTCTAGCGACTATAAACGTCGCATAGTGGATATTTTTTTTTGGGGGGGGGGGAGGGTATACCCTGATTTTGTATTCATTAGAGGGAGACTACAAAAATGATTCTATTTGGAAAAACCTAAGAAAATTTACTAAACAGACCTCACAATATAAATCTGTGTAGTTAAAGCTTCCAAGTCAACAATATCTGATGTTTTCTCCATAATGTCTTGAGACGGTATGATATTTTAACCTTAATGCATGTTCTTTATAAGCAAAATCTCAAGGCTGAATTGTGATGGAAGAGAAACCTTACGTAAGTCCATTGACCTAGAAAGAGACACGTGATCCTGTCCCGTTAGTGGATCAACACACTTAGAAACATCCCCTGATTGACCTTGAAAAAGACCCGTGATCTTGTTCCACTAGTGGATCAATACCATTGTCCCGTTAGTATTCAGTGAGCATGTGCAAACTTCGTTCTGCGCTGGTAGCAGAACCTTGAATAAATTATGTGTAATCCGTATGAATAGGGTCTCTCCTACTATCAAATGATCCCTTTTTGAGTTTCTACAACAACGCTTTCTATAAAAACCATATATAACCCCAGGGCATAAATTACAATCCTTGCCCTAGGGGCTGCTAGGGTGGTTATCATCTTATAAGACCTAATTTCCAGAACTTTCAACTACGTTAAAAAATGGCTATCTCAAAATTTTGATTGGGTGTGTTTGGGGAAATGGTGGGCGTGAGAGGGACGTTTGTCGCTCTTTAATCACTTTCAAACATTAAGAGAGGTACTAGCCCTTTCAATTTCCAATCAAATGAACCCTTTTGACGTTTCTACGACAACACTTTCAATAAAAACCATATATGCTCCCAGGGCATAACTTACAACCCTTGCCCTGAGGGCTGTGGGGGGGGGGGGCTGTCATCCTCAAGGACCTAATTTCCAGAACTTTCTACTACGTCAAACAGAATGGCTATCTGAAAATTTTGACTGGATGTGTTTGGGGGAATGGTGGTCGTGAGAGGGGACTTAGTTACCCTCCAATCACTCGACTATTAAAAAGCAAATACGTTTTTTCACCCTTTTTTGATTTTATTTTTCATTTTGTTACTTTCTCTCCTCTCTGAGTTTCGTTTGACTATTAAAAAGGGCACTAGCCCTCTAAATTTCCAACTGAATGAGCCCCTTTTGAAGTTTTTACTATAAATTTATCTATAAAAACTCTATATGCCCCCAGGGCATAACTTACAACCTTTGCCCTGGGAGCTCTGGGGGGTTTGTCATTTTTAAATACATAATTTCCTGAAATTTCAACTACGTTGAACAAAATGGCTATCTCTAAACTTTGATTTAATATTTTTGTGGAAATAGTGGGCGTGAGAGGGGGGTTAATTACTCTTCACTCACTTTCGACCATTAAAAAGAACAGTTTCAATTTCCAATCAAATGAGCCCTTTTTGAAACTTCTACAACAACTTTCTATATAGACCTTATATGCTCCAAGGGCACAATTTACAATCCTTGCACTGAAGGGTTAGAGGAGGTTATCATCAAAAGAGATCTAATTTACAGAACTTTCGACTACGTTGAAAAAAATGGCCATCTCAAAATTTTGATTGGATGTGTTTGGGGAAATGGTGGGCATGAGAGGAGAGTTTGTTGCCCGTCAATCACTTTCGACTATTAAAAAGGGCATTAGCCTTTTCAATTTCCAATTATTGACTGAGCCCTTTTTGAGGTTTCTACAATATCGCTTTTTATAAAAACCTTATATGCCCCCAGAGCATAACTTACAACCGTTGCCCAGAAGGCCTTGGGGGGAGGGGTTGTCATCCTTAAAGAGCTAATTTTCAAAATTTTCAACTACGTTTAATAATTTGGCTACCTAAAAATTTTGATTGTAAGTGTTTGGGGAAAAGATGGGCGTTAGAGGGGGGGGGTGAGGTGACCTCAAATCACTTTCGACTATTAAAAAGGGCACTAACGCTTTGAATTTCTAATTGAATGAGCCCTTTTTCAAGTTTCTACGACAAAGATTTCAATAAGGACCTTATATGCCCCCAGGGTATAATTTATAACCCTTGCCCTGAAGACTGTGGGGGGAGTGTCCTGCTCAAAGGTATAATTTCCAGAACTTTCATTTGCGTGGAACAAAATGGTTATCTCAAAATTTTTATTTGATGTGTTTCGGGAAATGGTGGGCGTGTAAGGGGTGTTATTTGCCTTCCAATCAGTCTTGACAATTAAAAAGGGCACTAGCAATTTCAATTTCTAATCAAATGAGCCCTTTTTGAAGTTTCTATGACAACGCGTTCTATAAACACCTTATTTTCCCCCAGATCATAACTTACAACCATTGCTCTGAGGGCTGTGTGTGTGTGGGGGGGGGGTGCCATTCTCAAATACCTAATTTACAGAACCTTCAACTACGTTGAACAAAATGGCTATCTTGAAATTTTGATTGGATGTGTTTGGCGAAAAGTTGGGCGTAAGAGGGGTGTTAGTTGCCCTCCACTCACTTTCGAATATTAAAAAGGGCACTAGCCCTTTGTATTTCCAATCGAATTAGCCCTTTTTAAGTTTCTACGACAGCGCTTGCTATAAAAACCTTATATGCCCCCAGGGTACAACTTACAGCTCTTTCCCTGAGGGCTGTGGGGAAGTGTCCTCCTCAAAAACATAATTTCTGTCTGGAAATCAACTACGCTGAACAAAATGGCTATCTCAAAATGTTAATTGGATGTGTTTGGGTAATGGTGGGCGTGCAAGGGGTGTTATTTGCCTTCCAATCAGTCTTGACAATTAAAAAGGGCACTAGCAATTTCAATTTCTAATCAAATGAGCCCTTTTTGAAGTTTCTATGACAACGCGTTCTATAAACACCTTATTTTCCCCTAGAGCATAACTTACAACCATTGCTCTGAGGGTTGTGTGTGTGTGGGGGGGGGGGGGGGTGCCATCCTCAAATACCTAATTTACAGAACCTTCAATTACGTTGAACAAAATGGCTATCTTGAAATTTTGATTGGATGTGTTTGGCGAAAAGTTGGGCGTAAGAGGGGTGTTAGTTGCCCTCCACTCACTTTCGAATGTTAAAAAGGGCACTAGCCCTTTGAATTTCCAATCGAATTAGCCTTTTTTAAGTTTCTACGAAAACGCTTTCTATAAAAACCTTATATGCCCCCAGGGTACAACTTACAGCTCTTTCCCTGAGGGCTGGGGGGGAGTGTTCTCCTCCAAAACATAAGTTCTATGTTTAAATCAACTACGATGAACAAAATGGCTATCTCAAGATTTCGATTGGATGTGTTCCGGGACATGGTAGGAGTGGAAGGGGCGTTTGTTGCATTCCCATCACTTTCAACAATTAAAAAGGGCAAAAGCCACTCCAATTTTCAATTGAATAAGCCCTTTTTGAAGTTTCTACGACAAGTTCTTCGATACGAAGTGCCCTGGTCTAAGGGAAAAAAAGTAACAAATAATACATTGTGCCAACATCGTTCTTATATGCCCCCAGGGCATAACTTAAAAACCCTTCCCCTGAGGGTTTTGGGGGAGAGTCCTCCTCAAAAACTATTTTCTATTTGGAAATCAACTACGCTGAACAAAATGGCTATCTCAAAATTTTGATCGGGTGTGTTTGGGTAAATGGTGGGCGTGGGAGGGGTGTTAGTTGCCTTCCAATAATTTTCGACTATTAAAAAGGGCACAAGCCGCTCCAATTTCCAATTGAATGAGCCTGTTTCGAAGTTTCTACGACAACTCCTTTGATACGAAGACCCCTGGCATGGAAAAAACAACCCCCACCATAAAAAATAATGCATTGTGCCAACATCGTTCTTTCTTTAGGCAGCGCGATTGCGCTGTCTATGATATGCCGTTTGGACAATCGGGATACACATACTGCCTTTTAATTTGGTAGAGCATTTCCCTGAAAATTTTTTGGACGTTTTAACTTAATACCCTTAGCTGATCCTGAAATATTATACATGTACACTTTTAAAATTACAGATTTTACATAGCGCAGAATTATATAGTTCAGCATGTCCTGAATTTTCAATTTATTACCATTAGCTGTTGTTTTAATTTTATGTAATAATATAAAATATTTTTTTTTTTTAAATAAAAAAAAGCTGTTTTTGAGATATTGCCATGGGCGCCCATAGACTGAATTTTAGGGGGAGAGGCTTACCTGGTTTAGTCGGCACTTCTAGTGCTGTAAAATTAAATCTCAAGACAAAATATCATAGGCATCGCGATAGCGCTGCTCAGGTAAAGAGCAATGTGGGCACGATATATTGTTTCTTTTTTGACCAGAGCCCTTCTTACAGAAAGAAATGTCACAGGAACTTCGAAAGAGCTCATGGAGGGCAACCAGCTCCCCCTTCCATACATCTATCACTTCCCCAAACACACCCAATCAAAATTTTGAGATAATCATTTTACATAGTGTAGTTTTAAGGTCCGGAATTTATGACTTTGAGAATAACCCCCCCCCCCCCCACAACCCTCAGAGCAAGGATTGTAAGATATGCCCTGTGAGGATATAAGGTTTTTTATAGAAAGGGTGGTCGTATAAACCTCAGAAGGGGCTCATTTGATTGGTACTCAGAAGTTCTACTGGTTTTTTAACAGTCAAAATTGATTGGAGGTCATCGAGCCCCCCTCCCCCCCCCCCCATACACTAATCATTTCCCCAAACACATTCAATCATAATTTTTTAGATAGCCATTTTGTTCAGTGTAGTTGAATGGTCCAGAAATTATGTCTATGAAGATAATTCCCCCCTCCATATAGCCCTCAGGTCTAGGGTTGTAAATTACGCCATGGGGGCATATAAGGTCTTTATAGACATTGTGGTCGTATAAACTTCAAAGAGGGCTCATTGGATTGGTAATCAGAAGTCCCAGGGCTCTTTTTAAGAGTCAAAGTGATCAGAAGGTAAATAGCCCCCCCCCCCCACACACACACACACACGTACACACACGTTGTATTTTCCAGAAACGCATCTGATAGAAATTTTAAGATGGCCATTTGTTGTTGTAGAAACTTCGAAAAGGGCTTAGTTGGTTGGTAATTGAAAGGGCTAGTTCCTTCTTTAATAGTCAAAAGTGATTGGAGGACAGCCATCCCCCCCGCCAATCATTTCCCCAATCACTTCCAGTCAAAATTTCGAGATAGTTATTTTGTTTATGCAGTTTAAAAGTCCAGAAATTATGTCTTTGAGGATGAGAGCCCCCTCTCAATCCTCAGAGCAAGGGTTGTAAGGTATGCCCCGAGTGCATTTAAGGTTTTTATGGATACGGTGGTCGTGTAAACTTCGGAGGGGGCTCATTGGATAGGAAATCGGAAGTTGAAGAGCCATTTTTAAGACTCAAGTTTAACGGAGAGCAGCTATACCCCTTCCACGTCATATTTTCCCCCAATGTATCCGATAGAAATTGTTAGAGATAGACAGCCATTTGTTCAAAAATAGTACAACGATCTCATAACACGGCCATTAAGGTTGACACAACCCCCAAAGTATGGGGATAAGGGTTTTAAGCTGTGCCCTGGGGGGGGGCTGTAATGCTTCAGGTCTGAATCTAAGTTTTCGTTGGTTGAGGAATCTCTTCACTTCAATAAAAGAATAAAGCCGGTTTTCCTGGCTTTTTAGAAGACTTTTGAAAATGCAGAAAGAATTAAGATCGGTCGAAAGTTAAATAGGTCATCCTGAGAGCCAATTCTTTGAAGAGGAACTATTTTGCTTTCTTGATGAGTGATGAAAACACACCCGCCTGAAGAGAGAGGTTAGAGGTTGTAGTATGGATGGCATTACTGCTTTAGACACTTTAGTTAAGGTGCGGCCATATCCAGAGCCAGGTGCTCCTCTCAAACCTTTAAGAATTATCTGATGCATGATAGGCCCAAAAATCCTTACGGATTTTTTTTTGGGGGGGGGGGATGGATTGTCTTGGTGGTCGTTATTTTTCAATTTTGGCGAAGAGGGTGACAAGTGCTTTCGCAACTTGTGCTGGTTCTGGTAAACTAATGTGAGAGCAGATGTCTATCCCAGTTGAACTCGAAAGAGGAACTAAGGTGCTCCTCTTTGAAGTAGAATCACAGTATGATCATATTTTTTCAATAAGTAACTTCAGACAAAACCTCTGAGGTTGCAAAAATCTTAGGATTCATTCATTAATATTTTCCGAGACTAAAGTGTAGCTATAAACATAGATTTTTAAAATACAAATCAGTTTAGCAGACAGGCCAAAAAAAGTGTCAATGTTAAAATTTATCCGTAATCCAGTTTTTGTATGGTCTTTCATTTGTGGATTGTTTATGTCAGTGATTTTTGCCCAAAAGGAGGAGAATTTGCCAAAAATTAAAACTCTGCAATAACCAATAGAATTAAAATTATCAAAAACTTGTAAATTGGGTTTTCAAGTTCCATAAGCAGTATCGACTCGTGATGATACATTCATTTTTACGAGGAGGACACTCCCCCAGAACCCTCAGGGCAAGGGTTGTAAGTTATGTCCTGGGGGCATATAAGAGGCATTGTCGTAAAAACTTAAAACCAGGCCCTTTAGTATGACAATTAGAAGGCATGATGCCTTTTACATTTTTCGAAAGTGATGAGAGGGCAATTAGCCCCCCTCCAACGGCTCTGCGTTCCTTCAATACCGCCACGACACGTGGTAAAATAGCCATTTCGTTCAGCGGAGTTGATTTTCAGATGGAAAATATGTTTTTGAGGAGGATAACCCCCCACAACCCTCAGGGCAAGGGTTTTAAGTTATGCCCTGGGGGCATATAATGTTTTTATAGAAGGCGTTGTCGTAGAAACTTAAAAAAGGCTCATTCGATTAGAAATTCATAGGTCTAGTGCCCTTTTTAATAGTTGAAAGTGTTTGGAGGGCAAATCGCCCCCCCCCCCCCGCTACGCCCATCATTCCCCCAAACAGATCCAATAAAAATTTCGAGAAAGCAATTTTGTTCAGCGTAATTGATTTGCAGGTAGAAAATATGTTTTTTAGGGGGACATTCCCCCACAACCCCCTGGGCAAGTGGTTTAAGTTATGCCCTGGGGGAATATAAGGTTTCTATACAAGGCGTTGTCGTAGAAACTTCAAAAAGGGCTCATTCGATTGGAAATTCAAAGGGATAGTCTCCTTTTTAAAAGTCGAAAGTGATTGGAGGGCAACTAGCCCCTCCCCCCCCCCCCTACGCCCATCATTCCCCCAAACACATCCAATCAAAATTTTGAGATAGCCATTTTGTTCATCGTAGTTGATTTTCACACAGAAAATATGTTTTTGAGGAGGAAACTCCTCCACAAACCTAAAGGCAAGGGTTTTAAGTTATACCCTGGGGGCATATAAGGTTCTTAGAGAAGGCGGTGTCGTAGAAACTTCAAAAAAGGCTCATTCCATGGGAAATTCAAAGGGCTAGTGCCCTTTTTAATAGTCGAAAGTGATTTGACGGCAACTAACCCCCCTCTCACACCCACCTTTTCCCCAAACACAACCAAATCAAAATTTTGAGACAGCCATTTTATTAAACGTAGTTTTAAGGTCTGGAAATTAGGTATTTGAGGATGACAACTCCCCCACAGCCCTCAGGGCAAGGGTCGTAATTTAGGGATCCTTCGAATCCTTCATATTATTTTTTGTGGAAGGGATACTCGTATAAACTTTAGAGAGGGCTCATTTGATTGGAAATTGAAAGTTATTGTTCACTTTTTAAGAGTCAAAAGAGATTGGAGGGCAACTAGCCCCCCTCCTCCACGCCCTAAATGCATCAGATAAAAATTTTGTTAAAAATAGTTGAAAGGTTAAGTAACAAAACTCTGGCGTCGACAAAACCCCCCAGGGCCTGGGGGCAGGAAGGGATTCTCGTATAAACTTCAGAGAGGGCTCATTTGATTGGAAATTGGCAGTTTTATTCCAGCTCTTACGAGTCAAAATCGATCGAAGGGGCAAATACCCCCTCAAGCCCTTTTTCCCCACCCCTCCCTTTGAACTAGTTCTGTTTATACCTGAAGGCCCAATGAGAGTTACAATGTTTTGGTATTAACACACACCTATTAGGCGTCTGCTCTCCTCCCTAACAAGGAAAGAAACAGAGAGTGTAAAGCAGTGGCGGATCCAGGGGAGGGGCAAGGGGGGCGCCCCCTAACGTAGTCTAAAGTAATGTAATTTACTTAATTAACGCAAGATTGCGTTAATTAATCTTGCTCCTTACGCAAGTTTATCGGATCACCTTATTTTGCGCCCCCCGCTAAAAAATCCTGGATCCGCCCTTGGTGTAAGGGCACTATAAATTTTAATTTGTAATTCAATGAACCCCGTTCCAAAGTTCATACGACCACCTCTTCCACATAAAGTGCCCCTGGAAAAATAAATAAGTATTAATTCATTGAACCCTTATGGCTCTTTACTTAGGTATCGCTATAGCTTTGCTTCTGACCTAAAAAGTTGAGTAGAACAGCTTCCATTTTTATGAATATTCGAAATTATCTGAGGGGAATATGTTTGGGGAGCATATTCCACGGCTGGGAAATTTCTGCTGGGTGGAATTTAACGCGGGGGAATTATCAGCAGAAAAATAAAATGTTCTTTGAGGGGAGGAATTTCCCAGGGGTGTGTTTTCCAAATGTGAATTATTCAGGGAGGGGACGACTAAACCCATTCGATAATATTCTAAATTTTACATCTGAAAGTAACGGGAATAAAGAATCAACGGAAATGTCAGAGATAACACTTCAGGTTTCTTTAGACGATTTTGTTCGTGTCTTTTGAAAAAGGACATTTTCAAAAGACAGATTAATTTCATTTGTTTTACTTTCTCTGTGGCTGCTCAATTATGCATGTGAGGAGGGAGACTTCCTCCCACCACTGTCTCCGCTAAGGTTTCAGTTTTATCTCAAGCCTTAAAAATGAACGCAATGCGATAAAAGTATAACTCAAAATAACATATATAGAATAATATATGCACATAACACAATTAATCAAAATTGCATATTTTGAGTTGAGGCTCACCCAATTGATGGGCCAGGGGGCTCACCATTCCAAAATCTATGAAATCAATCCTGCAATTACAGAAAATATAAAGTATTTTTGAGTATTTTACCGTCTTCCACAACTCAAACGGTCCAACATTTTACAGCCCAAAGAGTCTGTCTAATCTCCTAAATCGGGAACGGAGGAGATCCCGATTATAAGGTTAAAACACATGCTCTGTGATAGATGCAAAATTGCTTTGGCACACAAAACCCTATTAAGGTCAATTCCAAAAAGTCGGGATCCCTTTGTGTTAGCAAGTGAAATGGTCAAAACACCCTTATCGGAGCTATTTTTTCAATCCATTCATTGTTGTCAATCGCTGTCCACAAGTTATGCAAGCTGTCTATTGTTCATATATAAGGTTTTTATCAAAGAGGTAATCGTTTAGACTTTGAAAAAACCCTCATTCAAATTAAATTGAAAGTTCTAGATCCGTTTTTTAAAGTCATGAATAATCGGAGAATAAGCACCTCCCCATGCAATAAAAACTTGAAACTTTTGGCAATCTAAAACGAACAAAAACTAATTAAAAAAAAACTTTCCGAAAAACAAGTTTTTCAAAGAAAAGTAAAGGCCATTTTTAACTTAAGCTCAGGAGATAGGAATACTTGTTAAAATTCCAACTCAAAACGACCAGAAATTACTATTAAAGAATAAATGAAACCCAAAACGAACAGAAATTAAATAAACAATCACAGCAAAAATCATACAAAAAGTAATAATATAAATGAATAAATAGATTTAAAGCGAGTAATGCTTAGACTGAATATGAAAATCACACTTAAACGAAAAAAAATAGTTTGCTATTAAAGTATAAATGAAAGTTAAAACGAACAGAAATTAAATAAACAATCAATGCGAACAAGCATACAATATATATTAATATAAGTGAATAAATAAATCTTAAAACGAGTGAAACTGAAATTGAATATGCAAATCAAGTTTGAATCGAATAAAAATAACTACAAACAAGAGTATGGGTATCGCCTCACTGCAGAAGCCTAAAACCTACTGCGTCCTTGGCGCTTTACTGAAAACGAATTATATTAAAAATGTTTTCTTTTGTACTTAATATTGAAAATAAATATTAAAATTACAGTAAAATTTTGAACTGATGAGCTTTCAGCAATTAATATCATTATACATCAAATATTAATTTTAATTTTTAGTTCTTTCCAAGATTAGTGAAGACAAATATAGTTTCACTACAAACAAAATTTGGATACTGCCCCCTTCTTTAACTGCAAAAACCTAAACCTTTCTGCGTCATTGGCGCTTTACTGAAAATGAATTACTATTATATTACAAATTTATTCTTTTTCAGTTCTTACAGCATTGAAAATGAAAATAAAAATTACAGTGAAAAAAATTCTTGAACTGGTGGATCTTTCAACAATTAGTATCATTATATATCTAATATTCAATTTGATTTTGTTTATACTTTCCAAGACTGTTCAAGACTCATATACTTTTCAGTTTCAGTAGTTTGCAGTAAGTTTTCAGTAAGTATGACAGGGCATAACTTAAAACCCTTGCCCTAAAGGTTGTTGGGGAGTGTCCTCCTCAAAAACATATTTTATCTCTGGAAATCAACTACGCTGAACAAAATGGCTGTCTCAAATTTTTGATTGGAGTTGTTTGGGGGAATGTTGGGTGTGGGGGGGGGGGCTAGTTGCACTCCAATCACTTTCGACTAATAAAAAGGACACTATCCCTTTGAATTTCAATTCAATTGAACCTTTTTTGAAGTTTCTATTGAAGCATCTTAAACAAAAGCAGCATATGCCCCCAGGGCGTATCTTAAAACCAGAGCCTAGAGGTTGTTTGTGTCTTGGTCTCCTCGAAAATATATTTTATATCTGGAAATCAATTACGATGAACAAAATGGGTATATCAAAATTCTGATTGGATGTGTTTGGGGAAATAATGGGCGTGGGGGGGGGGGGGCTAGTTGCACTCCAATCACTTTCAACTATTAAAAAGGGCACTAGCCCTTTAATTTCCAATCGAATGAGCCTGTTTTGAAGTTTTTACGACAACGGCTTTTATAAAAACTTTATATGCCCCCAGGGCATAACTTAAAACCCTATCCCTGAGGGTTGTGGGGGAGTGTCCTCCTCAAAAAAATATTTTCTATTTGGCAATCAACTACTCTTAACAAAATGGCTATCTCAAAATTTTGATTGGATGTGTTTGGGGGAATGATGGGCGTGGGGGGGGATAGTTGCCCGCCAATCATTTTCGAGTATTAAAAAGGGCACTAGAACTCTCGATTTCCAATTGAATGAGCCCACTTTGAAGTTTCTACGACGACCCTCTCCATATAAAGTGCCTCTGGGAAAAAAACATAAAACATTGGAGCCGTATGGCCTTTACTATATGCAACGCTACAGCGTTGCCTGTGATTCCTCTTTTGGCTAAAACTATGTAAATCTATTGATATTTAAATAATCAGCCCAAGTATTTTGATACTCTAATGATCAAAACGGTTGAAATTGACCAAAATGGGCTAAGAAAATTAGTAGACTAAAATCTCCTTATAAATATGTGATTAATTTAAAAAAGCAAATTTTTTTCTGAGGGAAGCAAAGAGCGAAGTTGAAACTTAAAATGGACAAAAATTATTAACTCACAACCTATTTAGTATATATTACTATAACTAGTACAAATAAACCAACTAATTATGTTTCCCTATGCTTTAATGATTATAAATAACTAGCACTTCACTAAAAACACAAAAGTCAAGTATAAAAACAGGATTATTGATTAAAGAGTCAAATGTGAGTATGTAGCCTGACAACACTAAGCGAATCTATAAATCTTTTTATGGTCTTACACCAGTTGTGACATTAGTAACTTTCAGTATACAATTAAAATTATCTTAAAAACATAAGCGTAAAACTAAATACTTTTTAATAACTGCAAAGTAATTGAACAGCATACAGAAATATTGGATTGATTTATCAAGCAGCATTTTACTCTCACCAGCTATAATACCAATAGTGGGTAATATACAGTCTTAAATTGTAAGAAATAAGCTGTAGTATCACTTGCAATGAAGATCAAATAAGACATAATATGAACTCTGGAAATCCGATTATTTCTCTCCATACAAGAGTGAATTTCAAGCTATGATACACATTCTAAAATCTAGTGTATAGTCCTAATACTATCAAGATGGCCTTAATTCAAACTTTTGTACAAACTAATCAGTACATGACATTTTAAGAACCAAAACGAGAGCCATTCATTAAACTGAGCCATGTTGCAGAAGTGACACCCAATTAAACGTAAAAAAAATAAAGAAACTCCTAAAATGGATTGTTGCTTTTTCTTAAAAGAGATTGAGAATATTTAGATTATATAAAAAGTGTCCTTAATTGGTTTGCTTTTACTGTACCAAAAGTCCTATATTTTGTTGTATTTTCAGTGAAGCGCTAGATTTTATAATCATAAAAGTATAGGGCAACATAATTAGTTGGTTTATTTGTACTAGTTACATTAGTATATATTAAATAGGCTGTGAAGTAATAATTTTTATCCATTTTAAGTTTCAACTTCGCTCTTTGCTTCCCTCGGAAAACTTTGTTTTTTAAAATTAATCTTTGTTCGTTTTTGATTAAAATTTAATGCAGAAACAACGCTGTCATGATCTTTTTTATTTATACGGAATAATGTTTGTTCGTTTTAAGTTTTAATGCCACTTCTTAGTTTCAGTTGAAAACTTATTTTTAATATAATTTCTAATTATCACCGATCTAGGGGAGATAAGACAGCTCATCAAAATACTGCAAACAACCTTGACAGCTAAGAAAAATTTTAGTCTATAGCATAAAGTTCATTATCCATACTTTACAAAACAATAGATGGATTTCAGGAAAGTTTGTTTTTCGATGAGCAAAATGCTGTTTTTACTCGGCCGACTTCGCCTAAAAAAGCCATAATGAAGACAGGGCTTTAGAAATCACCTACTGAATAGCAGAAACTAGAAGGCTTCTGTAACAAAAGAAAGCTGTTAAAAGGCTCCTTTAAAAGCATTTATTTATACTTAATCGCTTTTTATAAATTTGACTTGATAGCACATTCCCCCAAAGTGCACTTTCGGTTGTTTCCCCAACCTTTTTAAATGAAACAAGTGCCTTTTCCAATAAAATGACAAAAAAAACGTGATGTCAAAACCTAGGCAAGAGCAAAAACTAAGGGGGCAAGAACGTCCGTTCCCCTCAATTACCGCCGTTAGAACTAGCCCACCGGCTTCATCACAGAGTGAAGTTTGAAGGTTCAATTCAAAACTGTTGATCAATCAAGCTTAATTTTTGGTAGATGTTTAGTTGAAAAGTTTTCAGTTTTAGTTAATTTGCTTTAGCAATAATATTTTACTTTTAATATGACTAGTTGATTGGACCATAATTATTGCAATGGTACAGTTTTATGCTTCCAAACTCTTTCACTTAAGAATTGGTACCAAAAGTGCCGTTTTTAGTGCTATATGGCACTTTTGGATGGTAAAATTGGTAAAAAGCACGTGGTTATGAGTAATAAGTTTAAAATCTGCCTTTCCGGGATATGCCTTAAAAATGAGTGCCATTAAACATCACTTTTTTAAGTTATGCTAGCCCAATAGCCCGACACTGTAAAAAAAAAAATTGTTTAAGATTCAACAAAATTGTTTGTAATGTTTATCAACAATAAAATTTGAATATCAACAGTTTAAATTGAATATTGGAGACCATTTTGTAATATCCTTTTATTAAATTTCTAATTTGTTGAGAAACAAAAATGTTGAATTCCCATCCCCGAATTGAATTTTCAGTATGTTGACAAAACAACATGTTGGATTTTAAGATCCTTATTGGATTTCCATCTTGTTTGCTTGATTTCCCGTTCTTTTATTGGATTTCCATTACTAGCGTTGTTCAATTTCCTAGGTATACAGTCTAATATCTAGTTCTCAGGATTCAGTTTCCCTTTCTTCTTTCTGAAGGATCAATAAATACAAAAAAATAATCTCATTTATTTTACAAGAACAGAAAATTACAACAAAAAATTTTTCCCAGATAACATGATACCTCTTAACGGCAGCATTTTTTCATGGTGGAAATCAGTAAATCAATGGTGTAGTAGCAGGCCGACAGAAGACACTTGAGTAAGAAATATCTTCCAACCAGAAAAACAGTGACACTCGGACCTGAAGTGAAGATGAAATCAAATGGAGGCACAAATAAAAGAAAGACTCCCCCCCCCTTTTTTTCTACCACCAGAGGTGTACGGTTGCAATAATAATGCCACGAATCCTGTCTTTTCTGAATACCTTTGATTTACTCACCAGATCTCATCAAATCTCTTGTTCGCTGCCATATAAAATCGGTGTGTTATAAAATTGAAACTTTGCAAAATAGATCTTCTGCTTAAATGAATTACATTAAAATTGTTTACCGCTTTATAGCTATGTTCAATTCCCACTTACACGGTTTTAAAAATTTACAAACAAATTTCATAAATCTTGAAGAAAAAAAAACACTGATATGTCTTATAATTCTACTCAAATAATAGGAACTGCTTTTTCGGAACTAAACCTTGAGAAAAAGAAACTGATAACTGAAAATTAAGGTAAACTGTTGTTTTGTCAAAATTTCAATAACTATAGACATGTCATGTAGGCAACTTTAAAGAGGGAGAAAGAGAGGAGGTAGGTACTTCAAAATACCTTCCCGGGACATACTTTGATAATTATGTACTATCTGGAACACATGCGCTATATTATCTAGGGAAGATGGAGGTTTCTTTCGGAACGGCTTTCTTTCAATAGAGAAATGGATTGTAAAGCGTGGTTTGTTATTGGGTTTACAATATTTAAACTATTCTTTTATGGGGCTTAGGGGTAACCTAGGTTTGGTTAGGTTGGGTATTTAGTTTATGCTATGCTTTACCCCCCCCCCCCCCCTAATGTTCAAATATATAGCCGAAATTTGTTTTTAAACTATTATATTTTTATCCTATTTTGTTTTACTTCATTAGCATCAACCAAACTTCATTTTTCGTGTGTGTTCCAGATACTGTATAAGTACCCATACTTTAGCCTGTAGACCCATCCCTGAAAGTTTCATTTTCCTAACCTAACCCCTTTCCAAGATAGCCAAAAGTAGCTAAAGTAGAATTGGTACTGTTCTATTAGCTGCAAG